>NW_016827192.1:202561-278430 GCF_001698545.2 Rhinopithecus bieti | reverse complement strand
AAAAAAAAAAAAAAAAAAAGAGTCTGTGTCGTTACCTTGGGAGCACACACCTTTCTAAGGAAATGACTGTCTTCTGTGTTCTAAGCCTTGCTGCTCAAAGGGTGAATGTGCAGATAAGCAGCATCCACATCTCCTGGGAGCTTGATGGAAATGCAGACCCCCAGAACTCCTGAGGCAGAATCTGCACGTGATTCATACGCACCTTAAAGTTTCAGAAGCACTGGTCTAGAACAGAAGTGGCCAAACCTGGTCGGCCATTTTCGTAAATAGAGATTTACTGGATCACAGCCACATTCATTCATCTAGAGCTGCTTTCATTCACCCATGGGCACTGCCATGGGCAGAGTGAGGAGGTGTAATGCAGATCATAGAAACCATGTGGCCTACAAAGTCTAGAACATGTACTGTGTGACCATGTTCCAACCTCTGGTATAGAACACATCAGAGGTTTCTGGCTTTAGTCAACACAAGCACAGCTGCCCAAAGCAAAATCTAGTTCCTCTGTGCCTCAGCAACCACTCAAATATGAGTTGTGTATTTATATTAAATACTCATGGCTCTCTCGGTGCTCCTGCATCAACGACAACGAGTTCATGCTGAATTACAGACTAAAGTAACTGTCAGGAGCTCTGAAATCCCGCATACTCTGCCACTAGAATCCTCCTCCTACAGCTAAGCTCTGTTCTGATCATCAACTCTCCTCAAAAGCCCCTGAAGGCTTCCTCCTAATTATAGAATAAGGTTCATTCCCTCTAAGGTCTGTCTACCCTACTGTATTCTATCTTTTCAGCCTCATCTCCAATTATCATCCCCATGTCATACACCCAACAAGGCATCCCAATTCAACTCCCAACCACACCCTGCTGCCTCTATACCTGTCTGTTGCAGCTACATGGTCTCAAAACACTGCTGTCTGCAAATATAGATGCTCCCTGAGAGCCCAGCTCAAACAGCACTTCTTCCAAAAATTTCCTGATTCTCCAACAGCAATCCACAGCCCTCTCCTTCCTTTTAATAGTCACAATAAAAGTACCGGTTCCTGCTCTGAGGCACCTGCTCTCTTCCACCTCCTGTGCCAATTAGCTATGCACAAGTCACTTCTCCTACTTTTAGCATTCGCAGCAGTGCCTTGGATATTTTGCTCAAGAAATAATAAATGATGCAAACACACACACACACACACACACATATGCACACACTAACATCCCCTCATTTCAGATAAAGAAATAAATCTCCTCTAGAATAGGGTCCTAAGGAGAAGGATTACCAACAATGGAACCTTCAGCATATTTTTGGGTTGCCCTAATAGAAATAAATCCCAGACCTATCTATTCCCGAAGACATGGCTGCAGCTGTCCTAGACACCTCTACCACTTTACCTGGCTGTAAGAACTAAAGAAAACAACTTACATGAAACATGCCTAGCACAGCTCCTGGCACATAAAAGATGCTTCCTAAATAATTGTTTCCTTCTATTCCCTTCCTTTGCTCAGGGAAAAGGACCATGCCTAGTCTCTTTCCCCGACACTGCTGAGTGAATGAAGCACAACTCAGTCCCCAGTCATCAAAGAAGAACTAACCATTCATAGTCCTCCCGGGTGCAGGAGCAGTTGGACACGACCACTGGCCTGTCAAAGTCCTCTCCATTGAAGCATGTGGCATGGGGGGTCCTCCGTTTGAAAACGGTCTTGTGTCCCAGTAAACACTCATTCCCCCGCTCATCAGATGGTGACCACAGCTTGTAGTCATTCTCTGTGCAGGGAACTCCTAAGGAAAAAGACACACAGCACGAAGCATTACAGGCAGGCCCATACAGGGTTCCCTGCTGTGCCTCAAGGTGCCCAGCCTCAACCCCGACTTCCTGTCTATCTGTTGCCACCCCACAAGCACACAGACCCTCCAATCGGCTTGCTTTGAAGCTGGGTAGCCCTGTGCCAATGAAAACGGTACCTGAAATGCAGACATTTGCCTGGAAAAGTTGGGAAGAAGCAAGCCACCTTTGGGCTTCTATCCAAACTTCTGAAACATTACAGAAGACATTACTGTAGAAACAAGTCCCCAGAAGTGTTTCTCTCCTAGAGAACTGGGGAACGGCTGAATCCTTGATGAGCAATACCACTGGGGGTTAATGTTCCCAGCCTGCTTCCTCGGGCAGTGAGGGCACATCTGGTAGTGTGGCCCGAGCGCAATGGAGGGCTCACTGGCCCTACTTGAAGGTACAGGATCTCCATGGAAAGAGGCTGGAAAATGCTAAGATACCTTGCACCGTCACTCCATCGGCCACGTTCATCGAAATGTAAGTAGGGTGCTTTTTACAAGCATTCCAAAGTATGCCTATGTCTATGTTGGCACTTTTTAACTCTTATATATGTGTCTTCAGTCAGATTAGATACTACCCAAAGTCGATACACAACTTTTGATTCAATGCCATGCAACACAGTAAACTTATTAAACTCCTACTGACTGTAAGGCTATCGAGCTTTCCAGTAGGTGGAATACAAATATGCACAGGGCAAGTTCTTATTTTTAAGGGCTTTATAATCGAGTCAATGGAAGGTGAAACACACCGAGTGACAGACACAAAGTTATGAGTCCACTTATGTTCTGGACATAGAGAAGGGAGACGTCTTCTGGTTAGGATATCAGCAACAAGTGTGTCAGATCCTGAGATATGAAAAGGATTTCGAGTAGGGGAGGCTGGATGGGTGGAGGGGAGAAGAAACAGGGCATCCCGGGCAGCTAGAATCAGGTTAGCCAAGGCTGAGAGGGAGGAAAGGGTAAGATAACACGGGGACGCAGGGAGAGGATGCTGAAGAGTTTCACTTCTGCCTGCATACTTACACATCCTGTATCCAGACTAGCAGATCACGACCAGATCCTAGATGGCTTTGAGAGGACCCTGCATTGCTTGGCACACTGACTTACGGAGAGTCAGGCACACTCACTGAATACGTCCAATTGGCACTGCTGATTTGGAACTATGTTTTTCATTCATGCATTTATCTACATATTCAGCAGACATATATTTAAACCTCCTATGTGCCAGGAACTGCATGAGGAAACTAAGATACAAAGAATAACACCCAGCCTTACTAAGAAGAATTGAGCAAGCCCTCAATTACCTCCCTACGCATTTTGCTAACTCTTCTGGGCCCATCTCCCCCAATGAATCTCAAGCTCCTCTGAGTACACAGTATCTAAGCTGGTGCTTTGCATATAACAGGAAGTCCATGCATATCCATGTGAAAAGGTCCAAGGAGGCAGCAGCTTACCCAAAGCATCTGTGGCATTGACCTGGAGGATCAGCCAGCTGTGGACATTCTCTTTGTTCGAGCCAAAGATGGTGAAGACAGTGCTCTTCTCCCCAGGTTCTGTGAGGAGGCCATACACAAACACTGGCTTCTCAGAGAAGATGAATGTTTTCCAGGTCTCCCCTTCATTGGTACTGTATCTGCCCAAATGCAAGTAAGAGAATCCTTGCAGTTAAAGTATCTAAGGCAAAGGCTTGGTTTCCATATAACATTCACCAGGAGCAGGAACCAGGGTTCCTTGGAGAAATGGCTGATCCCGGGCTAAGGCAGGGAAAGTTTAAGGAAATGCTCAGAGATAAATGCAGCCAGCCTGATGGGGCTCCCAGTGGCTGAATTTAGGAGAATTCAAACATCAAAAAAGAAAAATGATGGTAACAGATTACACATTGAATGAAAATAGGACATGGGTCTCTAAGAGGAGCAAAAGAGAAATTTTTTTCTTTTTTTTCTTGGAGACGGAGTCTTGCTCTGTCGCCCAGCCTGGAGTGCAGTGGCACGATCTCAACTCACTACAAGCTCCGCCTCCTGGGTTCATGCCATTCTCCTGCCTCAGCCTCCCGAATAGCTGGGACTACAGGCGCCCGCCACCACGCCCACCATTTTTTTTTTTTTTTTTTTTTTTTTTTTTTTTTTAGAGCCTGGGTTTCACCATGTTAGCCAAGATTATCTCAATCTCCCGACCTCGTGATCCGCTCGCCTCGGCCTCCCAAAGTGCTGGGATTATAGGCGTGAGCCTCTGCGCCCAGCCCCCAATTTTTTTCTTATATTAGAATGACACTTAATAAAGGTTGGAAACAATACAATAGAAATGACAGAAAAATTACCATTCTGTAATCCCCACTGCAATAACTAAATCACACAAGGATCATCACTGGATGCTAAAACCACTGGGTGAAAGTGTTGGGGCCAGGATGTTCAGATTGTGTGAACATCAACCAACAGACAAATCGTTCACTACAAATAGGGAAATAAAATTTTACAAAACATAATCTCACAATGAATGATCAGAGAGTCACAATCTTAACTAGACATCAGCAAAAGCAGGACAACTTGGTATTAGGTGCCTCCTGAAAAAAGCATTGAGAATAATACATCCTCTGCGCACTATTCTATACAACTGGACAAATCCAAAATGTGGGATATTCTACACAATAACTGCTCCAGATTCTTCAAAAAAACCAAGGCCACAAAAACCAAATAAACAAAAAAGGCAGATAATGTGTTATAGATTTAAAAAGACTAAAGGAGTATAATAGCCAAATGCAATGAGTAAACAAATTTGCAATGCATAAATCCAATCCAGGGTTTAGTTCAGGACTGACTAAATCCCAGATCGAGGGGGAAAAGCAGCCATAAATAATTTGAGACAACTGAGAAAATATAGTCTATAAGTCATACCGAGTTCATGTTAATTTTCTTAGGCGTGAGAATGGCATTGTGATTATATAGGAAAATGCCCTCATTTATTGGAAATACATGTTTAAGTAGCTGTGAGGGAGCATGATGTCTGTAACTTTCTTTAAAATGATTCAGCTAAAAAATAATAGATGGATACACAGATAGATAAACAGACCCATGATAGAAGTAGAGCAAATTGGCAAATACTAACAATTTGTGACTCTAGGCGAAAGTTTCATGGGTGTTCTTTATACAGTTTTTCCAACTTTTCCGTGGTCTTAGAAATTAAAAAGCAATCACGAAACTCTAATTGCAATCATGTTGGACATAAGCTGCTTACTGTAATGTTTCATAATGTAAAGCGCACTCCAGAATTCAGTGATGCTTTCTTCAAGTTAAAGCATGATCGTGGTAACAAAATGATTACAAAAATTGACACACATTCTTCAACAGATCATCTTTCTTCGGAGACAAAGACAAGATCTGACTCCTCCTATTATTGAGGAGTTGGATTTAGTTTTATGGCGGTCAGCAGCCATCTCGCAGCTGCATTTGATCAAATCTGGGGACCGACTATCTTGGGGCTACAAATCGGCAACCGTATTCACAGATGATGTCATCATGGATGATGCCTTGTATGTCTCTCATAATCATAGGGCTGATGGAATGTTGTTTGTTTTGATTTCTAAATCTTTTAAAAATTTTATTCATAGGAATATCAAACATATAAGTCAGTTGAGAATTTATAGTAATCCTGTAACACTAAACACATTAGCTGCTGCCCTCCTTCCCTCATCTCATCAGCATCGAAAATTGTCGCATACAAGCTGGAATTCTGCTACAAGTTTGGTCTCCCACTTTTCTGTATCGCACCTTATCCTAATGAGTCATAAGCTATTATCGCATGAGGATCAGCCATCTTGCCACTTCACTGTGGCTCAGGAGCTTTCAAGCCCACCAAACCACTCAAGATTCAGGGCTTTGTATGCTTTTGAGATCGCAGAAACCAGGGCAATGGTTTGGGCACTTTCTGCAAACAGTGTACCGCGTCTTTGGCGCCGCCTTTGCAGGCCTCAATGGGACAGCCTCCGTAGTCCACAAGCTGGATTCTCTTCTGTTCATTTATTCAATGGGTTTCCAAAGAGGCTCCATCCACCTTCCTATGTCTTCCCCATCACTCCTATCCCTTAGATGTCTTCCCACTCCCTTCAAACTCCTGAAGGTCCATGGTCAGCCTCTCCACTCACCTACTCCTTTTGTTGCTAAAAGTTAGTAGATGCCGTAACTAACCGAACTCTGTTGTTGTTCAACGGTGAGGAATCTACCTTTAGACTTCTCAGGGGAGTCCAAGGATATCTGGTGCACCCGCACTGTGCAGCAGGCGAAGTATTAATGGCATATTATATTTCTAGATGGATTCTGAATAATATTTTTGAATAACCATCAAATGGAAAGTAAGTGGAAAATAAGACTAGAAAATGTGAAGAGAAAAAAGACATCATGGTATTAGCTCCAAATAAGGACAAGGGACCCATCTTTCATCCTTTAGTGACTTAATCTCTCTGTGCTTCAGTTTCTACATCCCAAACATTGAGAAATCATAAGTAGAACCTAACTTCATAGGGCTGTCATGAGGATCAAAGGAGTTCCTTATGTGCAAATGGTTAGCAACAGTGTCTGGCATGCAGCAAATGCTATGTATTTTAAATGAAAATAAAATTGGCCGGGCGCGGTGGCTCAAGCCTGTAATCCCAGCACTTTGGGAGGCCGAGACGGGCGGATCACGAAGTCAGGAGATCGAGACCATCCTGGCTAACACGGTGAAACCCCGTCTCTACTAAAATACGAAAACTAGCCGGGCGAGGTGGCGGGCGCCTGTAGTCCCAGCTACTCGGGAGGCTGAGGCAGGAGAATGGCATAAACCCGGGAGGCGGAGCTTGCAGTGAGCTGAGATCCGGCCACTGCACTCCAGCCTGGGCGACAGAGCGGGACTCTGTCTCAAAAAAAAAAAGAAAGAAAGAAAAGAAAAGAAAAATTAAGTAACATGGTAATATCCAAGTCTAGCATAGTACCTGCCACAGAGTAGCTGCTCAATAAAGGCTGAACTCAAAAAAAAAAAAAAAAAAAAAAAAAAAAAAAAAAAAAAAAAAAAAGAAATTAAAAAGCAAAAAAGTTGAAGGAACGTATATACTGAGGAAAGTCTCCAAGACAGACTATAACAGAACAAGGAAGCAAGTCTTTGAAAAACTAAGTAGCATTTGAGTAACTGCACTGATTTTACATTATCTTTGGTATTGAAGAAGGAGAAGGAGAAGAGGGAGGGAGAGGGAGGCAAGGAATAAAATCTGCCCAACATTTGTTTTATCACCCAGTGAGCAGGTGAGATACTTGACATGAGAAATCACTCAATTCAAGCCTCTTTAGAATCACAGTGCTTCTGGGCCCTTCTTAAATCCAAATTATATGCAAAACTTTTTCTTTCAGCTTTCTCATGTTTTTGAGATTTTAGTTTTACACCCTGAGATTCTAATACTTGACATAAATCTTTTCAAGACATCACTCAATCCAAACACTTCATCTCATACTGAGATTATTAAACTTGATTTGACCAGGCATGGTGGCACATGCCTGTAATCCCAGTACTTTGGGAGGCCAAGGCAGAAGGATCTTTTGAGGTCAGGAGTTTGAGACCAGCCTGAGAAACATAATAAGACCTCCATCTCTGCAGAAAAAAAATTTTTTTTAATTAGTCACGTGTGGTGGTGCCCCCTGTGGTTCCAGCTCCTCCTCTGGAGGCTGAGGTGTGAGGAATGCTTGAGTCCAAGAGTGTGAGGCTGCAGTGTGCCATGACTGCACCACTGCAGTCCTGCCTGGGTGACAGAACGAGACTCTGCCTAAAAAAAAAAAAAGATACTGCCACAAAAAGGCTAGGGGTCAAACCAACTGGTAGGGTTACAAGGCAGAATAATGAATGTCAATGGGAGACTAAGTAATCTCCCACTACAAATCTCTCACAAGGGGAGAAATCTCACCTGGCAGATACACTTTTGGTTTAAGAAAATTTTGAAACAGATACTTGGATAAATTAACTCATTCAGTCTCCTTCTTGTAACCAGTGTCATAAGCTAAAGGTTTATATTACTTTTATAGCAAAATGAACCAGCAGAGTCAACCTATTACCCAGACATGATGGTAGCCATCTGCCCACTCAGTGGTAATGCTAAAGTCCACCTATTTATACATTGCCAAGTTAATTCTCTTTAAGAGCTCCTCGAACCACACATAACCTCAGGAAATGAATCACCTCATTTCTTGAGGGTTCCCAGAGGACTCTGACAATAACTCATTAATGAAATAACAAGCAGGTGCATGACCAAGCATAGCTTATATCTGAAAATACACTACTCATTTAGAAAATGGTGCTCTTCAGAATTCCGGGGAAAAGGCTCTTGCCTTTTCAACAACGACAGTTAAGAGAACACGTATTTTGGACTGAATTCTGACCCCTAAAGGAGAACTTGTGTTGGTAGAAGTGACAAGAACCTTGTGAAGAAACAAAGTCATCTTTGCATTTTTTTTTTTGTATTTTTAGTAGAGACGGGATTTCACCTTGTTGGCCAGGCTGGTCTCATACTCCTGACATCAAATGATTCACCCACCTTGGCCTCCCAGAGTGCTGGGATTATAGGCATGAGCCACCGCACCTAGCCCATCTTTGCATTCTTAAGTTATGAAAGAGGATATAGGGCACTTGCCTTTAGGAATGAAGAATTCAAACTGCTCAGATAAAAATATAGACATAATCCCAGGGACAAAAACTCTCAAGAAGATGGGAAGGTCATATAATATAATAATAAAACTTAATATAACCACAGATACTGTAAAAGGAAGAAGTGTGGTAGATAACCAACTTAGGACTCTAGCAGGCAGCTACGCAGAAAGGTTCCTGATGAGTTCGGGTTCCTAAAGAACATATTCAAGATGGGAAAAAGTCATATAACCAAGAGCAAAAAATTCAGTTACTGCTAGCTAATTCTAGCTGTAATTCTCACAGCCAATAGTCTGTTGGAATAGTAGCAAGATAAGTTCAAAATTAATCACGGTTTATGCTTCAAATTACCAAAATAATTGGCAGACTGGTGGGTCAGTGGATGGGTTATCTGATAAGTTCCATAAAGAATTAGAAAGGAACAGGATCATTGTTCTGATGGCCAATAGAATAAATAATTGCAGACATAATCATATGTATCAACTCAAAAAACCAGAGCACTTGATATACATTCATCCATTAGTGCATCCATTCATTCATTTATGAAAACCATCACCCAGGTCTGCCTATCTTTACTAGAACTTTGAATTGAAAATATTTTATGTTTTCTGACTGACTGGAAAACTGAGAATAAGAGAAATAAAGACTTCGTTAGAAAAAAAAAAATCTTTGAGTAACAACATAGTAGTAAAGCTGGGTCTAAAAAAAAAAAAACAGAAAAAAATAATTTCTATTTTGCTCTTTATCAAGGAAAATAATCTTCAAATTGGACATGACAAGAAAAACTAGGTAAGTTAAAGGAAAATGAGTACAAAATATAGTCTAAGGACTGAAAGACTTAAAGATACGATGATTATAGCATCCTTTTCAAAAATCTCTAGAAGAATTATGAAGAACAAAGATCTCAAAAACTAGAATAGGGAAAAAACTTTTATTTCCTTAATGAAGAAAAGGTTAATTCAAGAATGGATTATGAAACATAATTTTGAGAGCAATCAGACAAAAAGGAGGTCAAGGCTAAGAACCCAAATGATTCCACACACAAGTCACAACAGACTAACTCCATTTCCTTTCCTCATGGTAATTCTTGATTTGAAAAACAGGACAATGACACAGAACATTCATTTTTTCATTAAGATCTTTGTGGACCACGCAGTCAGATAAAATTCACTGGTGGTAAAATAAGCACATCCCAAGAGTGCTGACATATGGTTTGATCTCACCCCAAGATAAGACTTCTCATTCTCACAGAACTCAACACATCTGTCAATGATCTGGATAGGGATCTGGAAGGCGAATCTGCCAAATTTGCAAAGGGTAAAAGGCTAAATGTATAAATAATACAATAAATGCCAAAAATAGCATTCAAACCAAAAAAATAAGCAAAAATAAAAATAAAGTTCCACACGTAGTTTCAAAAATCTATCTGCTCAAATACAGAATGGGGAACATCTGGTCTTTAATAAGATCCATAAGAAAGAAGGATCTCAGGTATTTTAGTTAAAGTGAACTCAGCCTACCAATACCAGTTAAAAGATGGATAAATCTCAAAATCATTACGCTGAGTAAAGGAAGCCAAATACAAAATACAAACAAGTGAAATTCTGGAATAGGCAGAACTAACCTACAGTGATAAACATACCACTGGTTGCCTGTAATTGGGGCAGGGGTTTGGGGGTGGAGATCACTGACTGGAAAGGGACATGTGAGTATTTTCCGGAGTGATGGAAATACTCTACATCTTGACATGCACCCTTCAGAACTGATTAACTGGTGTAGTCAATATCTGGGCATCCTGTGGTATGCAAATGATACCTCCACTCAAAAAAAAAATTAATAGGAGCCACCAGTTTGAGATAGCTGTTAAAAATGTAAATACCGTCAGAGGTTTTTATTAATAGATATAGAGTGTTCAGAATCGTGAAGGCAAAATCTCAATGTCTTCTGCATGTTTCAGACTACTGGGGCCAGATCCAAGTACCACATTTTAAGGCACTGACATCGTGAGGCAGACCTAAGGCAGAACCTAGAAGATGGAGATTCAGGATCTATAGAATATGAGAAAAGGAACTGGGGATATTCATCATGAAATGGCAGACACTGAGGAGAACATGACAGACTCCTTAAATACTTGAAAGGCTTTCATGCCAAAGGAAATATCTACTGTGCATCTCCACGGAGCAGAACTAAGTCCAGGAATAGAAGCTGGAGGGAGGAGAATTTGGGCTTTCCCTTACCAGAGAACTTTCATTCGCAAATGAATGAGTGAACAAATGAACAGCAAACTGTCCCAAAGTAAATTGGAAGCACCTTTTAATATGGCAAATTCCCCACCAAGAGAAATGTTCAAGTATAGAACAAAAGACTGTCTATCACAGATGGCATGGAGAAAATTCTTGCAAAGGGTGGCAGAAGGCCGAACCGGATGTTGTAATATATCCAGATTCCTGCTGGACATCTCCAGCAGGAAGCCTCCTTGGACACACCACAGAGGCTTCAATTCAACCTGTCCATGTCTGCATTTAATACACAGCCCTGCAAGCCTACTCCTTCACCTCTGTCTTTCTATGAGTGTTATAATCACTTCTCCCATCATCCCAGGTGAATCAGAAGCTACGCCCTGCAGACTTAGTCCTCAAACACACCCCCGCGTCAGCTCTCACCTCAGGTCTCTCTCCACTGAATCCATCCTCTCCATTCTGCCAGATCCATCGTTCCATAATGTAAGTCTAGCCATGTCATTCCCCTACTAAAATCCCTCAAAGGGACTCTATTACCTCAAAGCAAACTTTAATCTCTTTAGTAAGGCACACGTAAGGTCCCCCAGGACCTGGCCTCTACATACACACCTTCCTCCAGCCTCGTTTCTCACCATTTCCCACCTGGAAATTTGCATTCTATTAATACTCAAGAGCTGTGCACATTCCCCATTGATCATGCTTTTGCCCTTGCTCAAGTTCTCTCTAGCCCTAGAAAAGCATTCCGACCTTGCTTTATATCCTTTTATGTTCAGCTGGGGTTTCCTCTCCCAGAAGCCCTCCTCTGTCCCCTAGATAGCACCACCTGACCCTCATTCTGGTTCCCACTGCACCCAGGGCTCTCCATAATCTCATACCTCACTATATTTCAGTGACTTGATTTTACGAGTGTTTTCTACTAGATTACTAGATTGCAGTTCATCAGGAATAAGACCTCTTACTTTTCTTCCCCTGGCACCCTGAATCTTTCCTAGCGCACAGAAAGGGCATTATTCATAAACGCTTGCTGAAGGAAGTTAAAGAAACTCCACTGCATTTTTTTTAACCCCATGTCTCAGTTTCTTAACAGTTAAAAGGTGATAAGGACCAAGCTTGGTGGCTCACACCTGTAATCTCAACACTTAGGAGGCTGAGGTGGGCGGATCACTTTGAACTCAGGAGTTCAAATGAAAACAGCCTGGGCAATATGGCGAAACCCGTGTCTATCAAAAAAAAGATATAAAAATTAGCCAGGCATGGTGGCTCATGCCTGTGGTCCCAGCTACCAGGAGGCTGAGATGGGAGGACCGCTTGACCCTGGGAAGAGGAGGTTGCAATGAGCCAAGATTGCACCACGGCACTCCAGGAAAAAAAAAAAAAAAAAACCATGATAAGAACACCTGCTCCTCTATACCTCAAGAGGCAGAAAAACCACAGGGGTCAGGATAAAGTAGAGGTGGCTCTCCTGGCAACTGTGCCATTGAGAGGTGCTGCAAGCAAGTGAAGACATTAACCGCTGCCTCCCACATTCTGGAACTGTGGGTCTGATTCCAGAGCCCAGGTCCAGAAAAGACAGCTGCCCTGCTGCGTGGAGTCTTTGCAGGGGCTTTTCAGGATTTCCAGAGAGAAGCCCCTGTGAAATTGGATATCTTAGAAAAAAAGATGCTTTGGGGCAAGTTCAAAATCTTATTACTGACTACGAATGATATCATCACACTGACAAGCAAACCGCAGTGAAGAAACAGAAATTGATCTTATCTTCCGTGATAAAGCTGACAAATGTGTTTGAATCTTCTTCAGTCGGGGTGCAAAAATGCAACAGCCCCTTCTCCGAAGAAAAAGCCACTGCTCCTACGCCCCCCGTGAGCATGTTCACAGGAGCAGCATGCTAATGAATGAATAAGTGAATCCCCAGTGCAGGTTCTTATTTACCCGTTTCAGACATGTAGACACAAGAGCAAAACAAAGTGTTCCACTTCTTGCTCTCAATTTCAATTAACAATAACAAAGGTAACAGTCTCAGAGGAGACTCAAGGCAGAAGCTGAAACAAGTAACAGTCAACTCCTAGATATCTGTGCTAATCAGGGAGAGAAAGACGTGCATAACTTAAAAGAACATCAACAACAACAAAACCACTAATGTTTACTTTGAGCAACGCTTCAATTTCTGTCCCCACTACCACCTATTTGAGTTACTAATGCTACTTTACTTAGCTTTCCTCCCTAAAGACGGGTGAAATCAGAGCAGAAAGCCCTCTTTCAAACAACCCCCTCCTCCCAGCCTCTCTCTCTGCATCTGGCTCAGAAACATCACAGAGCAACAGTGGGCACAGGCAGCTCCTGATCAGTGCCCCACTCGCCTTTGCATCCTTGGTATCTAGCACAGCATCTGCTTCATTGTAGATGTTCGACAGCTGTCTGTGTAATTGACCTGAAAAGATTCCTAACAGAAATATGCTCAAGTTCCAGTGTGGGCATTAACTCCTGACGAATCTCTTATTCCCTCATGTGAAAACTAAGGAAAGTGGATTAGGTCATCTCTGGTGTCTCTTGGGTACCACCAGGTTGCACACATCCAGGGAGCCTCCACTCACATCTGTGCTCCTGGGGTTGTCATTGACACGGAGCACAATGGCAGTGGTCCCCTGGAGCTGTGCAATTGGCACGCCAGCTAGGTCTCCTCTAGTTTTATCAATCAGTTAAAAAAATAAAAAATAAGCAATCTTGGATGATTAAGTATGCATGACCTATTTCAATCAAATATTTGCTAAGTGCCTGCTAACCTGTATCGAGCAGAAGTATTTACCTACAAAGACCTTACTAACGAGCTGCAGAATTCAGGCACATCATGTAAAGGTAACTAACATAAGAAGTCAGAATATGATCAATGCAAAATTAATGGGACGGCCTATACACGCTGTGAGTAAAGGAAAAGAGATCTCTGTGGTTGCAGAGGCCAAACTTAGAAGGGGCCTGAAGCCCTAGCCCAGCAACAGTTACCCGGTCTTGTCAGTAGCAACCTCTCCTCGTGCATGGGCATCACAGTAAATCACCACTGTAGTTTGAGAATATGAACTAACTTGAATATTATTTCTTGCTTTTCAGAGCAGCAGGAGAAGCAAAATACCTTTATGAACAACACACTGAGTAAATGCCAGGTGGCTACACAGATTTAGGCCAAGCTCAGGTTGTTATGTGGGACACATGCACCTGTCAATAGGAGGCTTGTATGTATTCTTGTATTTCCAAATGCTTTATTTGAACTATTCAAACAGACACCTCCAAATGAAACCTATACAACTAGAGGAATGCTACAGTGTCCATAATCCCCCAAAGTCTACAACCCCCAAGTCATTTCCAAACGTCTGCGGAAGGCTTTATGATTTTCTGGCAGCGAGTTTATTTTCCTCATCATGTTTTGCTCCAGCTAGTGCAGAATGACGCTGCGTTCCCTGAGCACATATGCACCGACAGATGGTGTAAGAGGACTAGAATCACACTAACTCCTTCAGAGGAGCCAGTTTGGAATGCAAATTTAATTTTCAGAGAAGTTAAACAAGGCAAATCGAGAACTGACTCTGAAATCTGAAAGCCATGCAAAGAATGAAATGTATTCCTAGGAAGCCAAACTATGTCCCCTACGTGCGTATTACACACATAGCAGTATACCAAACACTACAATTGTTTCCTCGCCCACCTTATGACTACAGGGTAGCATGCATCCTATTCATCTATAGATACACAGTACCTGGCACAATCGGCACCTGCTAAACATGTGAAATGAAAATTAAATTAATGGGTATATAAATGATAGCACAAATGTGGGAAGTACTGTGTTCTGTGATGGTCGTTGTCTGAGCAAATACCTATCTGAACATGAATACAGAGTGTTGCATACAAACAGGACCTCTTCAGAGTACTGCCTCTAAAGAAACAGCTAACCAGTGCTACACAGAACAGAGAACAGCCAAGTGGAATGACAAATACCAGTACTTTGCTTCTCTCTCCTTCTCTGAGGCCAGGTTGCTCAGCACATGTCAAATTAACCACAGGGAAAAAACCAGCTGCTAAGATCTCTTTTTCCAAACCACCCACCTCTCACTTGCTGCTGGCCCTGTTTCTTTTTTTTTTTTTTTTTTTGAGACAGAGTCTGGCTCTGTCCCCCAGGCTGGAGTGCAGTGGCGTGATCTCGGCTCACGGCAAGCTCCGCCTCCCAGGTTCATGCCATTCTCCTGCCTCAGCCTCCCGAGTAACTGGGACTACAGGCGCCCACCATCATGCCCGGCTAGTTTTTTGTATTTTTAGTAGAGACGGGGTTTCACCGTGTTAGCCAGGATGGTCTCGATCTCCTGACCTCGTGATTCGCCCACCTTGGCCTCCCAAAGTGCTGGGATTACAGGTGTGAGCCACCGTGCCCGGCCAAGCTGGCCCTGTTTCTAAAAGGAGCAAAGAAAAAGAAAGCTTTGTCCTTGCAATAAACAAGATAGTTACAGAAGCCCTCTCCAGATCCTTCACCAATCCACCTAATGGGTTCAGCTCAAAAACAGGAAGAAGTGTGGTCTGGCATGAACTTGATCTAACATGAACCATTCAATTATGAGCCAAAAGAACAGTATATATATACAGATCTGTATATATCTGATAAAATCAGAACATAAGGGTGTAGAGGTTACAAACTCCTGACAGTTTTGCTTTTCAGAACAATATATTGCAAAGAATATAGGATGCAATCTAAAACCCCAAGTGCTAATCCTGCCTATGTCACTAACAAAAGGAATGACCCTGGGCAAGTTACTTTGCCTTGCTGAGCCTGTTTTCTCATCTGTGAAATGATGCAGTTAACCCTAAACATCCCTTCCAGCTCTATGAAACCCCCCACCAACCTAATGCACCAGAAGTCAATGGCTATCAAGGTGTATGCATTCTGTAATTGTTACTCATGTATTATTATTATTGCTATTTATTTTTAGTCATTCTATGTAATAAAGACACAAAGCAAAGGAGAACAAATTAAAGAGCCTCCACTTAATTACTTGGCCATTATTAATTCTTTCTACAGTGTTATACATTTTCAAATCCATAAAATTAATTGCCCTATTCCTCACAATCTCCCTTTCTGATAGAAAGGACAGGTTCTTATTATTCCCATTTTAGAGATAAAGAGTTTAAGTCAGGGCAGCCATCGTGGCTCACACCTGTAATCCCAGCACTTTGGGAGGCCGAGGCAGGTGGATCACCTGAGGTCAGGAGTTCGAGACTAGCCTGATCAACATGGTAAAACTCTGTCTCTACTAAAAATACAAAAATTACCCAGACATGGTGGCAGGCGCCTGTAATCCCAGCTCCTCAGGAGGCTGGGGCAGGAGAATCGCTTGAACCCAGGAGATGGAGGTTGCAGTGAGCTGAGATCGCACCATTGCGTTCCAGCCTGGGGGACAGAGTGAGACTCCATCTCAAAAAAAAAAAAAATAGTTTAAGTCATATCCAGAGATCACAAATTGTGCTGTCAACAACCTAGCGCTGTAGAGAGATAATCCACTTAGAACCACAGACGTAAATTTCTGGGAGAAGAGTTTGATGTTAAAAGGCCTCATCAGAGACACTTACTTTAGCTCATTGGTCTCCATGCCCTGGGCAATGGCCATGATGATTCCGCCGTGGTCTCCCCACGTGTAGTAGTGAGGTCCAGGAAGTGCCTGAGGAGGAAAAATTCATGGTGACACCACTGCTGTGGAGGTAACTGTGCAGAAACCATGTACACATAACCACAGGCATGCACACATGTGCGCATAGACATAACAGCAATGACAACCACTTTAAACCAATTTTTCTGTTCACAGAAGACATCCATTGACATCCATTATCTCATCTGTTTCACACAATCCTAGGGACAGGCAGAGCAAGTTCTAGTATCTCAATTTTTTTCCCAAATGAAGAAACACGGGCTTAATATTAAAATGGCAAACTGTGAACAGCAGAGGTAAGACTCAAATCCAAATCTATGACTCCCACCAACACTTAATTAAAAAGTAACTAAGGTTCCAGTTCTACTATGACAGTATTAGCCCTCTATAGCCCATCCTTCCTGCTAATTACAGTTGAAAACTCTGGACAAAAAACAACTACCAGTGGATGCTGAAAAAGTAAACAAAAGCAAGCAGCTTGTGGAGATTTAAAACCTAGAGAAGCTACACACACAAGTCATGAATTTGCTGGTAAAGCTTTGCCCAAAGGGAAAGTCCCAGACATGGGGTACACCTCAGTCTCAGTCACAGCTAAAACTTCAACAGATACTATTTCCCCCAAAGGAAACAGAGAAAGGAGCCTCTGTAGGGTAGGGAAAGTGTGGATGGAATCCCATAGCAGGAGTGTCAAAAAAGTAAATCCCCTAATTTTGTGTATGAACTTACGTAAGTCGCAGCCTAACCCCTGAAGTGTAAGTGCATGAAACATACAAACCAGTGTAACAAAGGCTTAGCATACTGAACTGAGAGTTAAACTACCACCTACAGAAAGCACGACAGAACTCAGGGTCAGAACCTAAACAGGCCGATTACATGCTGAAACAAAAACATCAATATCCTTCAGAAGTCTTGATTGCATGAATTTCATTCACATGTGCAGAATACAAACCAAAAGTACTTAACATACAGCATACAAACATATCCATAAAATGTGTCCAATTCTCAAGGGAAAAGATAGTCAAAAGGTGCCAATCCCAAGTGACCCATATATTAGAATTTTTTTTTTAATTTTTTGAGACACAGTCTCATTCTGTTGCCCAGGTTGGAGTACAGTAGTGCAATCTCAGTTCACTGCAACCTCTGCCTCCTGAGTTCAAGCGATCTCCTGCTTTAACCTCCCAAGTAGCTGGGATTACAGGCATGCACCACCACGCCCAGCTCATTTTTATGTTTTTAGTAGAGACAGGGTTTCACCATGTTGGTCAGGCTGGTCTCAAACTCCTGACCTCAAGAGATCCACCTGCCTCAGCCTCCCAAAGTGCTGGGATTACAGGCGTGAGCCACCATACCCAGCTGTAATTTTAAAATAGCTATAATAACCATGTCCAATGAGGGAAAGAAAAACACACGTGAAACGAATGAGAGAAAAGAATTCTCCCAGAGAAGTGGAAACAATTTTTAAAAAGAAACCAAACAAATTTTATAACAGAAAAATATAATGTCTGAAACAAGAAATTTACTGATGGGCTCAACATCAGAAAAGCAATGACAGAGGAATTAGTGAACTTCAAAATAAATATAGATCTGTAGAAATTACAGATCTATCTGTATGCTCTAAAGAATATACACGGGGCCGGGCGCAGTGGCTCCAGCCTGTAATCCCAGCATTTTGGGAGGCCGAGACGGGTGGATCATGAGGTCAGGAGATCGAGACCATCCTGGCTAATACGGTGAAACCCCGTCTCTACTAAAAAATACAAAAAACTAGCCGGGTGAGGTGGCAGGCGCCTGTAGTCCCAGCTACTCGGGAGGCTGAGGCAGGAGAATGATGTAAACCCGGGGGGCGGAGCTTGCAGTGAGCTGAGATCTGGCCACTGCACTCCAGCCTGGGCGACAGAGCCAGACTCCGTCTCAAAAAAAAAAAAATAATATACATGGGGAAAAAAAGATTTCAAAGAAAAAAAGATTGCCAAGGACACAGAGAATAATAACAGTAGGTCTAATATGTAACTGGAGTCCGAGAAGAACAGGAGAAAGGGACGGGGGCAGAAAAAATTTTTGAAGAAATAATGGCTGAAAATTTCACAAATTTGGTGAAAGACATAAATATAGATTCAAAATCAGCATCTACTGAGAGAATAAACTCAAAGAAAAGCCCTCCTAGACACATCATAACAAAACTGCTGAAAACCAATGAAAAAAAAATCTTCAAAGTATCTAGAGAAAAATGGCATGTTACACACAGGAGAATGATAGCTAAAGTGAAGACAGGTTTCTCATCAGAACCCACCGAAACAAGAAAACAGCAGACATCTTTAAAGTACTGGAATAAAATTACTGTCAACCCAGAATTCGCTATCCAACAAACATATCCTTCAAGAATGAAGTTAAAATAGAGATAGATTTTCAAACGAGGGATAAACAAGAGAATTCACAGCCAACAGATCTTGCTACAGGAAATGCTATAGGAATTTCTTTAGGCTGTAGGGAAATTTCCCATGGGTAAACAGAGATTTTTCCAGAACAAAGAGCAAGCAAGAGAAATGGTAAATATCTGGGTAAATATTTAAGTTCTTTGAAATTCATATGACAATTTAAAGCAAAACCAAACACTGCTTTGTGGGTTTTGTAATGTGTGTTGATGTGATAAATATGAAAATAACATATAGGTGGGGGAGGAGAAAAGGGACTTACATGGTTGAAAGGGTTCTAAATTTTATGTTAAGTGCAATATCAACTCAAAGAAGACTATAAAAGGTTAGATATGTATGTTGTAATCCTTAGAGAAACCACTAGAAATACATAGAGAAGCCTCCCAAAAAATCGAAATGAAAGTAGAATACTTAATGTATCTAGATAATACAAAAGGAGACAGGACAGAAGGAACAGAGGAATAATAAATAAGAGAAACGAAAAGAAAATAAATGAAATAATAGACCTAAATTCAAATATATCAATAATTATATTAAATGTTAATGGCCTAAGCATTTCAGTTAAAAAGCAGAGCTTGGCAGAATGAGTAAAAAAAGCAAGACCCTACTGTATGTGGTCTAGAAGAAACACTTCAAAGAACTGCACGTGGCAGCATGTGCCTTTAATTGCAACTACTTGGCAGGATCACTTGAACCCAGGAGTTCAAGACCAGTCTGGACAACACACAAGACCTAACTTCAAAAAAGAGAAAAAAAAAAAAAAACACTTTAAATACAAAGACACAGATAGGTTGAAAGTGAATGGAAGTTAAAATATGTACTATTCAGGGTTGGGCGTGGTGTCTCACACCTGTAACCCCAGCACTTTGGGAGGCCAAGGCAGGCGGATCACTTGAGGTCAGGAGTTCGAGACCAGCTTAACCAACATGGTGAAACCCCGTCTCTATTAGAAATACAAAAATTAGCTGGGTGTGGTGGTGAGCGCCTGAAATCCCAGCTACTCGGGAGGCTAAGGCAGAAGAATTGCTTGAACCCGGGAGGCCGAGGTTGCAGTGAGCCGAGATCATACCACTGCATTCCAGCTTGGGTGACAGAGTAAGACACCAACTCAAAAAAAGATGTACTATCCAAATAGTAAACAGAAGAAGGCTGCAGTAACTATTTTAATATCAGATAAAATAGACTTTAAGACAAAGGGCATTACAATAGATAAAGAGAGACAGTTCGTAAAGATAAAAGGGACAAATCATGAGAAAATATTATTATTAATGTGAATACACTTAACAACAGAGACTCAAAATGCATACCAAAATAAAGCAAAAATTGACAGAATTTAAAGGAGAAACAGACAATTTCAGAATCATAATAGGTGATCTTACCATTCCTCTCTTAGGAATTTAGAGAACTAGACCCCCAAAAATCAATATGAACACGAAAGATCTGAACAACATTATCAACCACCTTCATATAAATAATATCTATAGAACACTACCTCAAACAACTGCTTAATACGTATTCCTTCCCAGTGCATGTGATATATTCAATAATATAGACCACATGCTGGATCTCAAAACAAATCTCAATAAATCTAAAGGGACTGAAATCATACAAAGTGTCTTCTCTGACTATAGGAAATTAAATTAGAAATCAATAACAAGATATCTATGAAACCCCCAAATACTCACAAATTAAATAACACTTTGCTAAATAACTTATCATTCAAAGATAAAAATCAGGAGATATTATGGATTGATGAACATGTTCTGGAATTAAATAATGGTGATGACTGAATAATACTAAAAACATTTGAACTGTACACTTTAAAATGGTGAACTTTATGGTATGTGAATTATATCTCAGTTTTATCTGTTTTTTATTTTTTTGAGACCCGGTCTTGCTCTGTTACCCAGGCTGGAGTGAACTGACACAATCACAGCTCACTGCAGCCTTGACCTCCTGGGCTCAAGTGAGCCTCCCACCTCAGCCTCCAGAGTAGCTGGGATCACAGGCACGCCCGGCTAATTTTTTTATTTTTTGTAGAGACAAGGTTTCACTATGATGCCTGGGCAGGTCTTGAACTCCTGGCCTCAAGTGATCCTCCTACCTTGGTCTCCCTAAGTGCTGGGATTACAGGCATCAGCCACTATGCCCAGCCTATATCTCAGTTTTAAAAGGGGACATTAAATATACTCTGAACTTAAAAACACTAAAAATACAATATATCTGAATATGTGGCATAGAGCTAAATTAGTATTTAAAGGAAAACTTACAGCTTTAGATGCTTACATTAGAAAAGAAGATATAAAATCAATAACCCAAGGTTATATCTTAATAAGCTGCAAAAAGAACAACAAAACAAATAAGGGAAAAAATAATAAGAAAAAAACCAACAAAACAGAAAGCAGACAATAGAAAATCAACAGAGATAATGCAGATTCTTTGGAAAGATCAACAGTACTGAAACATCTAAACTAAGGAAAAATAGAGAAAATACACAAATCACCAATATCAGGAATGAAATCATCACCAAAGATCCTGCAGACATAAAAAGATAAAGAGAATATATCATTAATAACTAAGGCCAAGGAATGTCACAACTTACGTGAAGGGACACATTTCCTGAAACACACAACTCATCAAAATTGAAACAAGAAGAAAATCTGAAGAGTCTTATATCAACCAGAGACACTAAATCTCTTATCAAAAAATATTCCCAGAAAGAAAACTCAATGTCTGGACAGTTTCATTAGGGAATGACTCAAGAAAAAATAACACCAAACTTTGTCCTAAAAAAGAGGAAGAGGGGTTTACCACTCTGCTTGTTTTGTGATACTAGCCAAACCCTCATATCAAAACTTTAAGATTTTACAAAAAAACAAATTACAGACAGGTATCTCTCACAAATAATGCAAAAATCTTTAACAAAATATTAGCAAATCAAACCTATCTGCACATAAAAAGGATAACGCATTATGACCAAGTAGAGTTTGTCCTAGAAATTCCAGGTTGTTTTAATATTCAAGAATTGATTAATGTCATATTTAATACATCATAGTAATAGAAAAAAATCATTTTAATAAATGTAAAAATAGCATTTGATGAAATCCAGTCTCTGATTATGATAAAAAAAAAATATTCAACAACTAGTAATAATAGGGAACTTCCCAAATGTTGACAAAGAAATCTGCTGCTAACATCATAGTTAATGGTAAAAAGGTTGAATTGTTTCCCCCAGAGACAGAGAACAAGACAAGAATGCCCACTTTCACTGTTTCTATTCTGTTGTTAACAGGCCCCCCAAAATCTGGCCATATCCTGGCCCCAAAACTGGCCTTAAACAAAATCTCTGCAGCACTGTGACATATTCATAATGGTCCTAACGCCCACGCTGGAAGGTTGTGGGTTTACGGGAATGAGGGCAAGGAACACCTGGCCCACCCAGGGCAGAAAACCACTTCAAGGCGTTCTTAAACCACAAACAATAGCATGAGCGATCTGTGCCTTAAGGACAGGCTCCTGCTGCAGATAACTAGCCAAACCCATCCCTTTATTTCAGCCCATTCCTTCGTTTCCCATAAGGGATATTTCTAGTTAATCTAGTATCTATAGAAACAATGCTAATGACTGGCTTGCTGTTAAGAAATACGTGGGTAACTCTCTGTTTCAGGCTTTCAGCTTTGAAGGCTGTGAGACCCCCTGATTTCCCACTTCACACCTCTATATTTCTGCGTGTGTGTCTTTAATTCCTCTAGCACTGCTGGGTTAGGGTCTCCCCGACCGAGCTGGTCTCGGCATATTCAACACTGTATAGAGGTCCTAGCCATTGTGATAAGAAGAATGAAAGAAATCAGAAGGGAGAAAATGGAGGAAAGGAGGGAAAGAGAAGAAGAAAGAAGGACAAGAAAGAAGAGAAAAAGAAGGACAAGAAAGAAGGGAAGAATGAGAGAAGAAATAAAAGACATTAAGATCAGAAAGGAAGAAATAAAACTGCCACTCTTTGCAAATGGTATGATTGCTTACAAAGAATCTAAAAACCTACTAGAACTAATGAATTACCTTGGCAAGGTCACAGAATACAAGATTAATATATAAAAAATCAATTGTATTCTTACATACTAGAGCAAAAATTAGAAAATAAAATTCCATTTACAGTAATACCAAAATAAAATAAAATATCTAGGAATAAAGCTAATAAAAGATGTACAGGACCTCTACACTGGAAACTATAAAATACTAAGAGAAATTAGAGAAGAAATGGAAAAAGATACTGTATTCATGGATCAGAAGACTCAATAGTATTAACACATCAATTCTCCTCGAAATTGATCCTATAAATTTAAGGCAATCATAATAAAAATCCCAGCAGATTTCATAGAAATTGACAAGTGATCCTAATGTATCAGGAAATACAAAGGACTTACAATAGTGAAAATGATTTCTAAAATGATCAAAGTTGAAGGACTTACCCTACCTGATCTCAACATTTACTATAAGGCTTTGGAAATTAAGAGAATTTAGTATTAGTGAAAAGATAGACAGATTAATGGAACAGAATAAAGTCCGGAAATAGACCCAATTGGCCTAAAATTGGCCCATATATGGCCAATTGATTTTCAAACAGGTACCAAGGCAATTCAATGGGGGAGAGAGAAGTGTTTTCAACAAATGGTGCTAAATCAATTAGATCTCCATATGGAAAAAATGAGTATCTACCATCATACAAAAGATTTAAATCCAAAACATATTTTTTAAAACACTCCTACAACTCAAAGAAGATAGACAACTCAATTATTAAAATTAGTTTTTAAAATTTATATATTTATTGAGACAGGCTCTCATTCCATTGCCGCCCAGGCTGGAATGCAGCACAATTACAGCTCACTACATCTTCAACCATCAGGGCTCACGTGACCTTCTGATCTCAGCCTCCTGAGTAGCTGGGACTACAGGCATGCACCACCATGCCTGGCTATTTTTATTTTTTGTAAAGACAAGCTCTCCCTATGTTGCCCATGGCTCCAGCAATCCTCTTACCTCAGCCTTCCAAAGTGCTGGGATTATAGGCAGAGCCACTGTGCTGGACCAACCCAATTTTTTCAAAAAGGCAAAAGGTTTGGGCAGATACTTCACAACCATATTTTAAAATGGCCAATGAGCACACAAAAAGAATCATTAATAATCATGCAAATGCCAATTACAACTACAATGAGATATTATCACATGCTTATTAAAATGTCTAAAATTAAAAAGACTAATCATACCAAGTGTTGGCAAAGATGTGAAGCAATTAAAATTCTCACATACTGTTTGGTGGAAATGTAAAAGGGACAATAATTTGGCAGTTCTTTAAAAAGTTAAATATACACCCACCATGCTGCCTAGCTATTCCATTCCTAAGTATTCACCCTAGAGAAATGAAGAAAATATGCACATGAATGTTCATAACAGCTATATTTGTAATCAGCAAAGCTGGAATGTTCATCAACAGATGAATGAATAAAGAAATTATGATATATCCCTACAATGGGATACGACCAGCAAAGGAAAGAACAACTGATACACGAAACAACTCGGATGAAACTCAAAATCATCGTGATGTGTGACAGAAGCCAGGCAAAAAGAGTATATATACAATGTATGAGTCCACTTATCAAAATTCTAGAAAATGTCAATGAATAACCTATGCTAGAAAATGCCAATGAACAACAGAAGCAGACAAGGACAAGAGTAGAGCATGGGACAGATTGCCAAGGGGCACAAAGATACCTCGGGGAAGGTGATGGAAATGTTTGTTATCTTAACTGTGGTGACCATAATTCTGATCAAACTGTACACGTTAAATACATGCAGTGTACCATCCCCTTATCTGCTTCAGTAAAGTTGTTAAAGAGAAAAGCTAAAAATAAAAGAAATAAAAATTATTTTAAAAAGAACAAAGCACAAAAAAGGGATTCTGAGGATCAGAGAATTTGCAGATGGAAATGTTTGTTTTCTTAATCGTGGTGACCATAATTAATTCTGATCAAACCGTACACTTTAAATATGTGCCGTGTACTGTACCTTCATCTGCTTCAATGAAGTTGATAAAGAAAAAAGCTAAAATAAAAGAAATAAAATTATTTTAAAAGGAAAAGCACAAAAAAGGAATTCCGAGGATCAGAGAATTTGCACAACTAATTAGGAGGAAAAGAAAACCAGAATTACGATCAGCAGTGCTCCAGGCAGCATTCTGTCCACTACAGTCTCTTCCTCTGCCACCACCTGCTCCCGCACACAGCCCAGATTGTCCCTCTAAAGTGAAGGCTGCCCATGGGGACTCAGATGCCCACTCACACAGATAAACTCACAATCTTTTCATCCCCTAGTTAGTTTTCTGCTATGTCCCAAAATAAGGTCTTATGCACTGGCTGCTTCTTGGCAGGCACAAGGCTTGTGTGGAGGGAGGCACTGACAGCTGCCCCAGTAATCGCCAGACGATACCACTTCACTGGAGGAGGAACAAGACACTGCTTTCTACCCAGAAGGAAATCACTTGCAGATGTGCAAATCCCAGATTACACCAACAGAAGGCACAAACAAACCACAGGCCTATGCGCAGAGAAGAGGATACCCCATTTCAAAGGGAGCGTCCAGCTCCACGAAAAGGGGAGGCAGCTGCTTAATCTTCCCTTGGGAGCTGGACAAGGACAACCCGAAAATTCTCCTTCAAACTGTCTGCACTCTGACCACAATGGCCCTAACAACCTGCCTCATCTGAACGTGTATTTGTGTTTGCCACATAGAGTACACGGTGTCTGAGCCTCACCTCTCTCCTCGGGAGGGATGGTAAGCCCTGCCACAGTGAGAGAAGGCTTGTGACAGGCCTCCGTGAACTGCGAGGTGCCAAATGAATGTTGGTATTTTTATTACTGCTTTACATATTACCTATTCAAATATCAAGGTGAGCACGGTGCATTCCCAGTAAAGCGCCATGTGGATGGGAACTATGTCTGCTAGCTCTTCTGAGGACTCCACATCACTCCTGACATGCTGCTTAGGCTGCCCAGCCTGCATGGCTGCTCAAAGACAAGGTGCTCATCCTGTCAAGGGATCTACTGGGTTTCACCCTAGTGGCTCCCGGCATAATTAGAGGGTCACCCCTGAAAGCAACCCCTACAGAACGAGATCAAACACACGTCCTTGGCCTTAATCAGTGATGGGAGGCTGGAAACAACATTTTGTTTTGTTTTGTTTTGTTTTTAATAAGTTTGGAAATTCTCTAATGCCCAAAGATGAAGATGAATTAGCATTTTGGAATTAGAGAACTAGCCCTGCCATAGGAATTGGTATAATCAGGATCGATATTAGTTATACAACCTTAAGGCAAAAACAGAGTCTACTTCCATAGCACAGAATGAGATGAAAGTGCCCATACAACATAGTCCAGCAAGGACCGGCTTCATTTCAATGTCAATAATACACAAAATAATAATAATAGCCGGTTTCAGGGCTGATACCACTACGTTGTAATTTGCTGATACATGCAGCATATATGCCCTGAGCCCCCACTCCATGCCAGGCACTCTTAGGTCCTAAGGATAAAGAAGTCAGTAAAACAGACATTGTCTTTGCCCTCATAGAACTCATATTCTTAGAACGTTTAGTAAAATTCACACATTTGCAAAGGTCTGTTTTTAATTTAAAGTAACTGTGGATACAAATCAGTGGCTTCAGGTGCCTGTCTTTACTTCATAGTCATATCTGGCATTACTGGTCTCTGCCATGGACCATTTGTGCCCCCGAAATGCCAAGACACAGTCTGCATTCTCACACAAACGGGAACCAGGGTGGAGGGGAGGGGGCTGGGGGAGGGGCTGACCTCTCGCCACCTGGCTCCAGCGCTGCTAGAGATGTACACGTTTGTCTTGCTAGCCAAGTTCTTTCCCACTGAACCTAAAACGCAAGAGAAATAATTATTTTTAATTTCAAGAGTATGTCAGATAATCACCTTGCCCAGCCAGAAATTCTGAGTAGTATCTAGCAACTAAGAATGCCTTCAAACCACGAAGAGTGGTTACTGCTGGGGAGGTGGTGGGTGATCGCTCTGCATCTGGCTGCTTATCACCAGACAGCCGAACCCCTTGTGAGAACAGGCAAGGCACACTTACCAGTGGCGATGATGAGGCCCGGAGCCGACTCCTTGGACAGGATGGGCATTCTCCGGAGCTGGAGGTTCAGGAGCTGACTGAGGCGCTGAGCCAGATGAAGGGAACAGCCCTGGGAAAGCTATACAACCAAAGTTTCAGGCAGTGTCAGCACGTGATACCATGCCTAGCCCTCCCTGTAAACTCTGTGGCCTGTGTGAAGGCACTGCAGCTGACACGGAGCAAGGAGGCCTGGCCCAGGGGAAACCAGACTCACGGCCCGGCTGTCCCCACACTCCCCAGACAGAGAGGATCATCTGGACCCACATAAATGTCCCATAGAAGAAGAGAACAATCACAACTTAGAAAGGCCTTCTGAGACTCTCAGGGAATAACAATTAGAAATCAGTGTCATCTCAAGTAGATGGGAAAGTCATCATCTCATCCTATCACTCAGAGATCCTCTCAAGTGACTCAGAACTAAAGAGAAATGAAATGATTTTGCCATATACACTTTCTAAGTCAGAGATGTATTTCAAATATGATTCCAGCAATTCTGTCATAAGAAAGACCAAGAATCAGAAGGCCTAAGTCTCACGGATAAGCTCCCCTGATGTACAGTATCAATACGATATAAAAACCAAAGGATAGGCATTAAATTTTTTGCTATGTATTTTACATTTGCACCAAGGTGTACGTATACAGCGCAAGGCTTCAAGTGTTCAGTCTGGCCTCCAACACTCATGTCTGGATTTTAGTAGCTCTGCAAGCAATCAGGACAACGCCTTTTGCCATATGGTCACACTCAGTTCTCCTGGTCAGAAAGAGCTTGTTCAGTGTTACTCAGATGTAGCCAGGGTTCTGCACAGGAGAACTATGTACTTATGTGGTTATGGTCAGGTAAAAATGGTAGCAAGGTTTGCTGGATGACTTGCTACTTATTTTTGTCACAAAAGGATCTCTAACAAGTATCTGTCTGGCTAGAGTCTCAGTTTGACCAATGAAAACTGGAACAAATTAGGCTGAGTGTCAAAGAAATATTTATTTGCTCACTCCTCTTTGTGACTCATGCTTTTCTGCCTGCAAGGAAGTCTATTCATTGAAGAGTTCCTGTTATCCTCAGGTAATAGACTTATCCATTTCCTATGCATTCCTTCCACCACCTAAACTCAGAAGAAGAAACTGAAAGCTGATGAACTGTCCTGTAGTTCATAAATAAACTGCTCAGTCAGGGAAACAAAAAGCTGAATTTGAGTGATTCCATTAATTCGATTTAACTAAAGCCTGACCCCCATAGCACACTCAAAAACACCCAAGTTCCAACCACCCCAGGATCTCACCACGATACTGTAGAAGACACTACTAAGGGAGGAGGAAGCACCCAGATATTTGTCTGTATCTATTTATAGGCTGTCTCTTTCCAAAATTAGATTTGATGTGGTAAGCAAAGACCCATTGCTAAATAGAGAAGAAAAACCAAGAAGTAAATTCAAAGAAATGTTCCCAAGGGCCACAGATATATCATACAGGGGGGTGTCCGCATAGCCCACCATGGACAAACAAAATTCAAAAATCCAAAAGACCAAGTAATGGTCTCACTAAACAAGTAGTACTAAAAGTGAATACTACCTTTTTTTTTTTTTCCTGAGTTGCTTCTGCCCAGAAGTGGTAGTGAGTCCTTGGAGCAGAGTTTGGGAACTCCAAATGTAGCAACACAGAAAAAAGTCTGCTCCATGTGATATTAATAGAATACTATGTGTACTGTATTTTTTCAATAAATACTAGACATAGGAAACTACCATAGAGTAGGGCTCTTTCCCTTATATTAAAAAGCAAAACAAGATTAAAACATCAATACCTCACAATTGATTTTCTCTCCATATCCCGTGAAGGCTGGAGCCTGAAGAAATTCCCAGGTTCCCCCTTTGTCAAAGGTGATGACCGATCTCATGTTCTCCTCATTCATAGAACCATTAATCAGAGTAGCAATGTAGACTCCTTGCAATCCTTCCACTCGGTGGAAGTCCGCAAATGGCTCATTTGCAAAATACCTACAATATGAAAATAAGCAGCTATGAACCTGAATTGGTATTTCCTTGTTATTATAAATAACATAAAATTTGACCATTTAAAAGTACGTAATTTTGTGGCATTAAGCACATTCACAATGTTGGGCAACTATCATTACTCTCTAGTTCCAGAACATTTCATCATTCCAAAAGGAAACCTCATACCCACAGGCAGTCACTCTCCATTTCCTCTTCCCTTCCCAAGCCCTGGAAACCACTCATCTGCTCCATGTGTTTATGAATTGGCCTATCTGGATATTTTATATAAATGGAATCTACAATATGCGGTCTTTTGTATCTGGTTACTTTCACTTGGCATAATGCTTTCAAGGTTCATCCACGTTATAGCACATTGTTAGTACTTCATTCCTTTTTTTTTTTGGAGACGGGGTCTTACTGCTGCCCAGGCAGGAGTGCAGTGGTATGATCATGGTTCACTGCAGCCTCAACCTCCCAGACTCAGATGATCCTCAATGATCCTCCTACCTTAGCCTCCCAAGTACCTGGGACTACAGGTGTGTGCCACTACGCCCAGCTAATTTTTTAATTTTTTGCTAGAGATGGGGTTTCGCCATGTTGCCGAGGCTGGTCTCGAACTCCTTAGCTCAAGTGATCCACCTGCCTCAGCCTCCCAAAGTGCTGGGATTACAGGCATGAGCCACCATGCCCAGCCAGATAATTTGCTATTTTAAAAACTTTGTTTCTTTTCAACTTTTAGGGCCAAAAGGCTTATCTGATCAACAATTCCTAACAGGGGGTTTAGAATGATGAATATAACATACAAAAGTTGACGTAAGAGTCACATCTATTACATCACTATCGAAATTGACTCCAAATCCTCCAGTGAGCCTTCAAAAACAGAAATCATTAAGTCAGACCTACAAGACACTAATAACAGTGCTGAGGCTTAAAATTCAACCCAATCTGTAGGAACATAGCTCAGGGTTACATAGCCCCTCTCCAGGTACTTACAATCTAATTATCCAACACTCTGATCAGATAGAAGCCCACAGGGTCTTCTGTCAGGAAGCTCAGCAGAACCTGTCGACTCCTTCCTGAAGAAATTGTACATACAGCAAGGATGGCTCTAGAAAGCTTGGGATTATATTCTTAAGAGAATACGGCCTTCCCAGGCTTTATCTACTATGCTGATACCCTGATGCCACAGGAAAGTGGTTTTGCGCTAAAATGATACAAGCATTACAAATAGAGCAGATTTCTGAGAAATTGTAACCAGGGTTCATACGTGGCTGTTAAGACTGGAAGCTTAGCTGAGTGAGGTGGCTCATGTCTGTAATCCCAGCACTTTGGGAGGCCGAGGATGGCGGGATCACAAGGTCAAGGGATCGAGATCATCCTGGCCAACACAGTGAAACCCTGTCTCTATTGAAAATACAAAAATTAGCTGGGTGTGGTGGCACATGCCTGTAGTCCCAGCTACTTGGGAGGCTGAGGCAGAATAGCCTGAACCCAGGAGGCAGAGGTTGCAGTGAGCCAAGATCGTGTCACTGCACTCCAGCCTGGGTGACAGAGCAAGACTCCATCTCAAAAAAAAAGAAAAAGAAAAAGAAAAAGAAAAAAAAAGAAAAAAGACTGGAAGCTTGCCCTTTATTTCAGGGGTTCTGAGCCACTGGCTACACAATAAAGCAGAGAAACGCTGCCCTCCGTCACCCGTCTCCACACAATCTCTTCAGTTGGATGACTGCCCTGCCACATCAGACAGAAAGACCCAAAAGACAACCTCTGAGGCAGGAAAAGGAACACTAGGAGCCCCACCAAAGCTGCTTCAGGCTGAGGGACTGAGCACAACGCTGAACGAAATGCTGGAGTTGAGACCAAATTCTCTGACATGCGGTTTCCTTCGGTCTAGTTCAGTTATTTTTCAGGGGCTTCTTAGGAACCAGCTGAAGGTCTCTTTCCCTCCTTCTCTGTTGACCTCTGCTCTACCTCTCTGGGGGTTATCATCATAAACTGTCATCCCGCCAGTTATGGGCTTCTTCTACGTATCTGGGAGGTCTGAGTTTCCCTCGTTTAGATGAGCCCTGTTTCTTTCCTGAGTCGGATTCCTGGAGTTTTATCTTTTACTTCTAAGCAGAAGCCTGTCTTCCTGCATCTCACATGCTCCTCCACCAGGAGTCCCAGACCATCCTTTTCTTTCCCCCACTTGACCTGCCCTGCAACAATTTGCCCCACCCTAAGTACTTTCTCTGAGAGTCCACTTTCTTCTATTTTATCCTCACTGGCCCTCCCCCAGGCACTTCTCCCCTTCTTCCCAGAGTACCCAGGGCCAAGGCTTACCAGGAAGCTCACCAGGTCCCCTACAGCCCCGCTCAGTGCAGAATCCACACCCTGGCAATACCCCCACCAACTGGGCCCGTGCCCCTCCCTAAGGTGACCCGCGGGCCTGACATCTCCTCAGCCATTAGTTCCTCCAAAGCATCCAACATCTAGCTAGTGCTTTCCATGAGACTCCCACCTGGCACATCCCACCAGGGCCAGGGTCATTCCCTAGAAAGAGCTCTTTCTCCATTTCTCTAAGTAAATCAGAAGCAGTTCCCACACACCATCCTTTCCTATTCAGTTCAAAGACTTGCTCATTTCACACACCAGTTTACTCTAAACCAGCCTGCCCACGTGATGTGCTAATTCACCTTTATCCCATTTCATCCGGCTGAGATCGAGATGCAGATGACAAAATGTCACTCAGCTGAGTACAACGGAACCTCTCTAGTCCTCGGATAAAATCTGAGAAGAATGAGAAAACTGAGTAGGACGTTGGTCTATGACTCTTGACGTGAATCTATTTCCAGTTTCTTCACTGGACTGTGAGCTCAGGCAAGGAGGGGAGGCCTTCGTAACTCTGCAAAGGGCCATCGCTCTGGCTTCTGGCTCATACTCTGTCCCAGCATGAAACATTCACCCTGAATATCTGACACATGTGGAAGACAAGAAAATATTTAGCAAGCTGTGACTTTTCCATTTCATAGCCAGGGGCTTTTAATGGTGAAAAAAGAAAGAGGAAAGCATCAGTGAAAGGTCTGAGGGACAGTCAGTCACTATTTTAATTATTTTAAAAAGGAGACTATTATTCACCATTAAAATGAATGAGGCACTGATCTATGGTACCCCTGGATGAACCCTGAAAACATTATGCTAAGTGAAAGAAGCCAGACACAGAAGGTCACATATTATTGTATGATTCCATTTATATGAAACACCCTGTAAAATAGGGAAAAATCCACAGAGACAGAAATCAGACTGACAGCTGCCAGGGGCTGGGAGAAGGGGATAGTGGAGAGAAGCGGCTTAATGGGCATGGGGTTTTCTTTTGGAGAAATGAGAAGGCCATGAAATTAAACAGAGGTGGCAATGGCGCAAGATTGTAAATGTATCGAATGACACCGAATTCCCACTTTAAAGTGATTAAGCTGATGTTATATACATTTCACCTCAATAAATAATATGTATTTTTTTGAGACGGAGTCTCGCTCTGTCGCCCCCAGGCTGGAGTGCAGTAGTGCGATCTTGGCTCACAGGATCCTCTGCTTCCTGGGTTCAAGCATTTCTCCTGCCTCAGCCTCCTGAGTAGCTGGGACTACAGGCACGTGCCACCACACCCGGCTAATTTTTGCATATTTAGTAGAGATGGGGTTTTACCATGTTAGCCAAGACGGTCTCGATCTCCTGACCTCCTGACCCACCCACTTTGGCCTCCCAAAGTGCTGGGATTACAGGCGTGAGCCACCACGCCCAGTCAATAAATAATTTTTTCAATAAAAAATGACAAGCCAGCCTGAAGGAGGTAGGATCTGCCACTGACCAAACCAGGACAAGCTGAGCATCAAAATGAATCAGGCAGGGATGGTTTATAACACATTAAATAATAATTAATCCATGAGTCTGTGTCAGGGGAGGAAAGGAATAAAAGATGACAGCACCTCCCAAAGAGAAGAAACAGGAAGTGGAAAAGCACCATCAGAGATGAGGTAGAAAGCTGGGCACGTGGATATCCAATAGGCCTCTCCAACCAGATAAGTCCCAAACCAAGCTCATGGTCTCCCCCTAATACTGCCCCTGCCCCAGGTCTCCCTGACTCCCCGTGTGGCCATCTCTTTACACGCAGCTCAGGTGAAGCAGCAGCAGTCCCCTGACTCCTCCTTCTTTCACACCCCTCGTTCCCATCCATCAACAAATCCCACTGGCTCTACTTTAAAAATATATTTAGGGTCTGACCATTTCCAGCATCTCTAGTGCCACCACCCTGGGTTCAGCCAACATCCATCCCTACTGGCCTGTATCTCTGCAATCCTTTCACAACTAGTCTTCCTGTTCCTGCCTTTGTCCCCTACAGTAGTCAAATTCCCACACAGCATTGAGGATAACTTTTGTAAAAGATAAGCCACATGAGGGCTCACTTATAATTATTTATAACACTATCCATTTATGTTTTACATTATTTTCATTACATAATGCAATTCACAATTTTTTAGTGGAAAAAAAATAAAAGGTTAAATCAGATCATGTCCATCTCCCGGTCTAAACCTTCCATCTCATTTAGAAGGAAAAAACAGGATTGAGTGTGGTGGCTCATACCTGTAATCCCAGTACTTTGGGAGTCCAAGGCAGGCAGATCACTTGAGGTCAGGAGTTTGAGATCAGCCTGGCCAACATGGTACTGTCTCTACTAAAAATATAAAAATTAGCCTGGCCTGGTGGCACACGCCTGTAATCCCAGCTACTTTTGAGGCTGAGGCAAGAGAATCACTTGAACCCAGGAAGCAGAGGCTGCAGTGACCCAAAATCACGCCACTGCATTCCAGCCTGGGCGACAGAGCGAGACTACATCTCAAAAACAAACAAACAAACAAATAAAAACAACAAAAAAGAAAAAAACAAAGTTCTTCACAAGCCCCTGAAGGCCCTATAGGATCTGAGCCCTGCTCTCTTAAGTCCTGTTTCTTCCTTCTCTCTCCCTCTCTTCAGCCCTTCCAGCCACTCTGGCCCCCTCCCTGCTCTAAAACAGCAGTGCAGTCCAGCCTCGGAATCACTGTGCTTTCTGTCTGCCCTGCTTGCACTGCTACTCGCCCAGGGTTCTGCCTGGTTTCTTCCCTCATGTAACTCAGGCACCTGCTTAAATGTCCCCCTCCTGAAGCAGCCAGTAGAATAAAGGAACACCCTTGCAAATCCCCGTCCCCTGATCTTGCTCTATTTTTCTTTTCAACATGTTACCAGGCAGATCACATATTTGCTTATATTCTATCTTCCCCAACTAGACTATAAACTCCATGGAAGAGGGACTTTGTTCTGATATTTTATTGCTTCATACATTATTTTGTGGCTATACCTAGAATACTGTCTGGCAAAGAGCAGCAGCATACTTGTGAATAAACTGACAATGGAATGAACTGCCCAGAAACAGTGGGCACAAAGGCATGCCCTCAGACCTGGCTGTCATGGCTGGAGAGCCAGACCCCATCCCAGACCAGTCAGCTTCATGCAGGAGACTCTTTCCAAGAGCAGAGGGGACTCTAACCACAGCTACACAGGTCACACAAGTCTGGTTGTCAAACGACAAATCAGAATAAATGGTCCTGAAAGGATCTTAAGAACCAGTTCATCCCTCCCAAACTCCCAAGTCCTCCACCACCCCTTGATGGGTATGGTGCTCAGATACTGCTCACTGCTGGACTGCAAAACAGCTCTAAACACATGATTTACAGATAAAGGATCAATGACGTTGGTGCCTTTCCTTACAAAACACTGCAATTATCTCTATAAAAAAAAAAAAAAAAAGAGTAATGACATCAATTAACCTGATCCACTCGCCGCATATGCCAGCTCTCACTGACTTGATATTTTCCAAGTGCTGTTTTTCAATGCTCAGAAACCACAAAACCAGAACACTGAACAAAAGGAGCTCAAGGGATTGATTAACACAGTAGCTCTGACCCTAAATGTTACCTAGAGTTGTAGTTTCCAGACTTGGCTGCACATAAGAATCACCTAGGGTGCTTCTTAAAATCCTCATAACCTGGCCACACCCCAAACCCATCCCACGGTGATCCCTGGGCACGTGAGCCAGACACTGGATTTCCAAAACTGCCCGGGTGAACCCACGTGTACAGCTAATGCTGCAAACCACTGAACCAGAGAGAAGCTAATGGTTGTGTTGGCCTAACAAGGCAGAAGGACTCACGGTCTCCTTACCTCACCAAGGTGTCACTGCCGGCCCCTCCTGGGCTGTAATAGAGCACGTTCTCCAAGGACAGGGAGAACTTCAGCCCCTCTGCCTCTGAGATGTATAAATTGGTACGGTTGTTACTGTGGCTGACACACACAAACACCTGGTCCTCGGAGGCATCTGCGATGTAATATTCCTTTGGAATCAGAAGTCAAAAAAGATATGTCAAAAAACCAATTTGCCCTGTGGGCTTTTTCTATACACACGGAAGCAATGACTTTCAAATGTCCTAGTGACGAATGTGGGCCTAAGGCCCACAGGAAGCTCCCTAACCTTGGCAAAGAAGCTTTGGCGACTTTCCCTTTGGAGAACCTGAGGCGGATCTGCAGCTTAGCGGGCCCCTTACTGGCAAACGGGGCACAAAATAACGGGCCACTGCACTGCACAAATGACCTACAAACCTCTTTCTGTTAATAATGTCTCCCTCATTTTCCCATGAGACCTTTCATTCGTGCAAAGTACAATACGGATTAATGCATTTCGCTTTATTTTCCCTAAGGTGACCAAAGGAAGGCAGAATCCATAGAAACTAGCAAAGAACTGGCAAGACGGTTCTCCATGTGATCCCATTCGTTTGGTGGAAGGTAAGTAAGTGAGCTACTTACCTTTCATCAAGCCAACTGCCAGTGTCAAGACATTTCACTGTGACCTCCTCTCTGTGGCAACTCCTCTAATGACCCCATCCCATGCAGATTTTTCCTATCCATCTTCATGTTATAAAGCTGCATATGTAAGCACTTGCTTATGTGTAGTTTCTTCTGCTGCTCAGTTCATAGTCTCTCCAACCTGTTTCTAAAAGGTGGGACCCAAATCCTATCCCCTGTTGGAACTCACCCCTTGCAAGCAATACAGCAGGTTCTCAATAAAAAAAATTCCTATCATGCACAAACTTCCCATTGCTTCGGTACTGGCACATTGCTCAGATGGCACTGACTCTGGCTCCAACCTCTCTCTGCCAGTGCTGCTCCACTTAAAGCAAACTAAGACTCTCCTTCAGCTCTGCTTCAGTGAAGTGGGAAATACAGACCACAATGGCCAAAGTGTAACTGCTCTCTCTAGAGACCTCTCTAGAAAGTGACTTCAGGGAGGCTCCATAAAATATCCACTCCAGCAGGCCATGCCTGCAACACCCTTCCTCTGACCTCTGCGTAAAGACAATGACACTTCTTCCCAACCTCAAGCAGACGCCACTCACATTAATAGGATGTCTTGTGACAAACTGGGCTGCTCGCATGGGCTTCCGGCCAAAGGAGACCCAGAGCTGGACAGAAGACTGCTGTTGACTGCCCAAGAGATGCTGCCAAGGAAGAGGAAAAAAAAAAATTAATGGTGCCACATTACAGTCATTCAAAAGCAGCAAAAATAAAAATAGAAGAATCAGATTCTCCCAGTTCTACTCTGTGATTGCAAATTCATATTTTTGCAGTGTGTGCCATCACTGGGCAGCTTGGGTTGTACTGCTTCATCCTAGATACCTGGTTTGCAACAGACACTAGATACTCTGTGGATATTAGATAAGGAAGGAAATGGTATGATGGTAGAACTTGGACTAGAGGAGGTTGTTGGAGGCTGCCAACACTTCAGTAGAGTAAGAGATAGAAAGAGGATTGTGTGATGAGGCTGAAGAAACAGGCAGGGAGGAGCCTACAGCCCCCAAACCACTAAAGGGTGAGATCAGCCACACACCACGCACAGAAAACATGTTCTTTTCTTCTTTCTACTCCTATTTTTAGATTACAAGGATGCTGCAGTCACAAGGCTTTAATTTGCACCAAGACTTGAGAGAATATTCATTGATTCTGGTTTTCCGTCTCTGAATAATCTCATTGAGGAAGGTCTTTTGCTAGAATATATATTCATTGGTAAAGTATTCAACATGATGTTGACCACATCACATTGCATTTTAGAGACTTTTAAGTCACAGCAAGAATCTTGGAAATCTGTATAAAAGCATCAGATTAAGAGCTAGCTCTACCAACTGAAAAAATGACAAAAAATCTCTCTAGCTTTCAGTTTATTCATCTACAAAGGAGAAGCTTATTTGGATCACGACTTCCCTATAGCTGGGTTTAAATGGTCCAGCAACCCTGTAAACATATATGCAAATTTTTTATATACACTCATTTATTTTGCTATGGAGGCTCCATACATTTTATCAGATTCTCAAGAAAGTCCACAATTCCAAAAAAGATAAGAACTGTGACAAAGACTCTGTGTGGTTTCTTCCAGCTGTAAAAGAACATGGCCAGAAACGGAAGGCAAATGTTGCATATCTATCAGGAAAGACACAGGGAGGCATACCCTCATGTGGACATAATCATACAAATGACTATTAAACTTAATGAGATGTTGGGATTCCCAGCCAGAGAGGTTACTTCGGCTTCACTTATCCTTGACTAGGTTGCTGTTTATTATAGATATTAACTTCCTAAGGAGTAAGGAACATACCCATTTATTTTATCTGTAACATAACAACTCAGTACCCTGTACTCACACATGCCCTATGAATACTGTGAGGACCCAGCTGATAAAGACAAAGTTACTTTTAATCCATTTGAGCACCACTGAACAAATGGTTAAAAGTAATTTGTTTTAAAGAAATCAGGTAGAGAGGTACAAAAGACTGCCCATTAAAATGGAAACCTGAAAACCATATTAATAGCTTGTACTAAACATGGGGCTGTAGGAAATGATGGATCTATTAAAAACGTAAAAGCATGTTAACTGAATGAGAAAACAATTCCCAGCAAAATTGTTACATATAAATTCCAAAAGCCCTCATTAAGCTGATAAAATGTTATGACTATGTCAGATGATTAGTTTCGGTCAGCCTATATACATACATTTTTGTGAATATACAGAGGAACGTATCAATGAAATACACATTTTTACGCTTTGTTTTTTACTACTTCCAACTGTCGGTAAAACTTTAAAAAGGGTGATTTCTCAATGACACCCAGGCTCATCATTAGTTAAAAATACTTAACAATTGCTGCTGGGAGGCCTGAGTATTAAGAATATATTTCACAGGTCAGTCTTACCTCATAAATGCAAAAATCACAGAATACCACAATCATCAAACCAAAAAAAATCTCAAAATGCATCGATCCCACTTCCTTCTTGGAGAATTATTCCTAAACCTGGACAATTCAGGTTCATTCTTAATGCATTTTTAAAGAGTTATTATATTGTTTTACTGCCACCAAGAAATATATTAACAATTAAACTATGGTAAACTAGTGATTGTAAGATGTATTGCAAGGCTCTGAGATTTTTCTTAACAAACCATAGGTTTGGGGTTCGTTTGTTTTTTGTCTCTATTATTATCAAAGCAAATCATACTCATGGAAAACATCCAACAGCACAGATGAGTACAAGGTAAACGCAGAAGCTCTGCTCTGACCTCCACATCCCTCCTCCCACTCTACCCTGCAGAGTGCCCAGTGGCTAACAGCTCTTGTGCATCCTTTCAGAAATATACTGTGCCACCACACGCAAGCATACTTACATAGTGACAGACACTGCTACATCTACCCTCACCACCCATTATCCCTTTCCTTCCGAGCATTGGGACCCTGACAACATCCAGGATAAATGACTGCACTTCTCTACCATTTTTGCAGCTATGGGTAGTCACGTGATTAAGTACTAGTCAATAAGATTAAAAACAGAAGTTTTGTGTTGGATTTCTAGGAAGGCTGCTTAAATAGATGGAATTGGTGGGAAGAGGTCCTACTTGCTGTCTTTCCTTATTCTTCCTAACTGCAATAAGGACTTGAAGGCTAGTGTGGACGTCTTGAACCACGAGGTAATCTTGAGAATGGAAATCATTAGTCAGGATGGTAGAACATTAAGACAGATATCTGGGTTCCCAAGAACATCAGGACACTGACATACCAGCCCAAGACAGCCTACCTCCAGGCAGCGAGGGGGAGAAAACTAAACTCCTGACTTGGTTAAGCAACTTTTCTTTCTAGTCTATTACCAGAAACCTAACACAATTCTAAACTGACACAGGCAATTTAATTTTTCACATATAATTTGGATCATGATATAAATGCTGTTTTATTACTTAACTTTTTCCATTAACAGTGTATCTTACTGTCCCACAATTTAAAATTTTATCACTGGCAATGTATCTTAGACATCCTTCCACTTAACAGCTATTGATAGGCATTTGGGTTATTTCCAAAAACATTTCTTAAACACAAACACGCACACACGCACACATACGTATATATTTATTACTTTTTCAGAACTGCAAAATACTGTTGGTAGGATACATTCTTAGAGAAGAATTCTTAAGTCAAAATTTGTATTTTTGATAGCTATCATGAAATGGCTCTCCTGAAAGGCTGTACCAGCTAACACATCCACAAACACACATACCTTCATCAACTACTAGGAATGATTTAAATGTTTTAATCTAAGTCAATCCTATAGAGTCTGATAATTTATAAGAAGTTTCTTTTTTATTTTGTTTTCATTTCTGATAATTAAAAATAAATTCGGCCAGGCACAGTGGCTCACGCCTGTAATCCCAGCACTTTGGGAGGCCAAGGTGGGCAGATCACGACGTCAAGAGATCAAGACCATCCTGGTCAATATGGTGAAACCCCGTCTCTACTAAAAATACAAAAATTAGCTAGGCATAGTGGAGTATGTCTATAGTCCCAGCTACTTGGGAGGCTGAGACAGGAGAATCACCTGAACCCGGGAGGCAGAGGTTGCAGTGAGCCGAGATCATGCCACTGCACTCTAGCCTGGCGACAAAGAAAGACTCCATCTCAGAAATAAATAAATAAATAAACAAACAAATAAATCCATCTAGGTATGTGAATAACCTGAATTTCCCTTTATATTTGAGATTGTGTTAAGAGCAAAAAGAAATGGAGGAGGATCAAGAAGAGGAGAAAGGAACTAAATAAAGGATACGCTTATCAAGTAAAGGCCAAAGGATACTGCAATGAGCTATCCCACTGAAAGTTGCATGGCAGCTCAGCTAGAGAAAATGCGTAAAGAACTAAGCCCTCCCAGGGCATGTGGAAGCACAGGGCCACTAGTTCAGAAGCACCAGAGCCATGGGTCACATCCTCCCTTGAAGCCGCAACAAAGCTTCAGCAAAACATCCTCATCCACATTAATGTTGTTTACCAAAAAAATCATAAATAAAACATAGCTAAAATCCAACATCTGGGATATTCCAGGGGGTAAAAAGAAATGAGTAGATAGCTAAGGAGAGGTTGGCAAACATAGGTAAGTAATATTGAAGCTGAATGAAGGCACATGGGGAGGTCATATCAGTATTAACTGTTCTTTCGTGTAGGTTGGAAAATGCCCATAATAAAGTTTACAAAGTTAATATTAATTGGAAGCATTTCTAGGAACTCTAAAAATATACTCATCCATAAAAGCAAGAAAACACTGACAAAATCTTCAAAATCAACTTTTCACAATTCTGCAAATGAAATAAAGAGTTGCAAAATTCAAGGCACATTTATTCAAGAACAATGGCTGAATCTTGGCAAAATAGCCAGCTTTGTGATGTTTCCATTTGCCCTAATCCCATCCCCCTCTCTCTTGCTCTGTGGTAGCCTTGGAAACCCACAGCCTCACATCTACAATAGCTGTGAAAAACAGCAGCCTAGCAGCCACTGGAGAGGACAGAACAGGTCTGGAGTTCCCAAAAAGTCTGACCTGTCTGGGGGCTCACAGGAAAGCTGCATTATCAGCTCTTGTCTTTATATAGCCTGACTTGGTTCATGATATAGACAGCCTTATAGCCAGCCAAGGTATTTACTGAAAACAGTGAATAAAAACTAGCAAATGTTTATCATCATAACTGCTGAAGACAGTATTACCAACTGGGAATGAAAAGAGGCTAACTAAAAAGCTTAAAAGGAAAACTGGGGAAGAAGATGCCCTTAGGAGACTTCAATAAGCTCTAGAATATTCCTGGGACTCCACAAGGTCAAGCACATAAGAGCTGTGACTATGCTCAAGAAAGAAATGAACAGGGTCTAATCTCTTACCTCCAGCTAATCTTGAAGCTCTACGTAAGCAGGAAGTGAAGGCTAGGACAGAGTTGTAAACTGCCTGCCAAAGCATTGAAGGTATACCCAAACACACACCCAGAGGCCATTAGCAAAGGCTGAGGGACTTAGTGGTTCAAAGTGTTTAAGAAAATCTCTGTCTTATCATTAGCTGACCAATAAGCTAAATTATGAGATACTTCAGTAGCAATTACAATAAAGAACACAAACTTGATACCAGTATAGGAAACTCCCTGAACAACAAAAACAACAACAACAAAAACAGCAACAACAACAAATAGCAACAACACAAAACCCTGAGGACGGGGTGTCAGTGGTGTGGAGCTGCCACATCATTTAAGATGCCCAGTTTTCAATAAAAAAAATCACAGGACAAGCAAAGAAACAACAAAGTATAGCCTATACACAAGCAAAAAGAGTAGTCAGTAGAAATTGTCCTTAAAAGCTCAGACATTAGACTAAGTAAAAAAAAAAAAAATTCAATAAGCTATCATAAATATGTTCAAACGACTAAAAGAAATCATGTATAAAGTATGGAAGGACAGTATGAGAACAATGCCTCATCAAATAGAGAATATCAATAAAGAAATTAAAAAATTTAAAAAAAAAAAGCAAATAGAAATTTGGGAGTTGAAAAGTATAATAAATCAAAAGAAAAATTTAGTAGAGGCGTTCAACAGCAGATTTGAACCAGGAAAATAAAAAAGGAGTGAACTTTAAGACATGTCAATTGTGATATCTTAGTCTGACCAAAAAAAAAAAAAAAAAAAAAAAAAAAGTTAAAAATAAACAGAGCCTAAAAGAACCAGGAAACACCATCAAGTGTCTTGACATACAAATTACTGAAGTCATTGATGAGATGACAGAATAAAGGAGAGAGAATATTTGAAGAAATAATGACCCAAAACTCCCCAAATTTGATGAAAAACATAAATCCAGTAAGCTCAATGAATTCCTAAAAGGATAAACTCAGAGACCCATACCCAGGCACACCATAGTAAAACTGGTGAAAGCCAAAGATAAAGAACCTTGGAAAGCAGCAAAAGAAAAATGACTCATCTTATATAAGGAGTCCTCAACTAGACTAAAACTCTACTGACGGGCTTTAAGAGTATAAAGATGAGACAATAATGGCACAAAAGCAGGGACACAATAAAGCTATATAATGACAAAGATTTTGTACACTACTGAAGTTACATTGTTATTAATCCAAATTAGATTTCATAAATTCAGATATTTATTATACTCCCCAAAGCACAGATGAAGAAAACACCTGGGAAAAATTTAGTGAAAGAAGGTACAAGGGAATTTAAATGCTACCCTAGAAAATCTGCATTTAATATAAAAGAAGGCAGTAATGAAGTAATACAGGCACCAAAAAAAAAAAAAAAAAATACTATGAGGAACATAGAAAGCAAACAGCAATAGCAGATATGTAGTCTACCTTTTAGTAATTACATTAAATGTAGGTGAATTAAACACCCTAATCCAAAGGCAGAAATCAAAAGAATGCATAAAAGACCTGACACAACCATATGCTATTTACAAGGATTCAAAGATACAAATAGATTGAAACTACAAGGATGAAAAAATGATACGCTCTGTGATATGGTTTGGCTGTGTCCCCACCCAAATCTCATCGGGAATTCCCACATGTTGTGGGAGGGACCAGGTGGGTGGTAATTGAATCATGGAGGCAGGTCTTTTCCGTGATAGTGTTATTATCACTGTTCTCCTGATAGTGAATAAGTCTCATGAGATCTGATGGTTTTTAAAATGAGGGGTTTTCCTGCACAAGCTCTCTTTGCCTGCTGCCATCCATTAAGACATGACTTGCTCCTGCTTGCCTTCCACTATGACTGTGAGGCTTCCCCAGCCATGTGGAACTGTAAGTCCATTATAAACCTTTTTTGTAAATTGCCCAGTGTTGGGTATGTCTTTATTAGCAGCATGAAAATGGCCTAATACACCATGTTAACTGTACCCAGAAGAAAAGAAGAATAGCTATAATAATAGTCAAAACAGAATTTAAGACAAAAAATAGTTACTAGAGACAAGAAAGGACATTTAATAATGATAAAAGTGTCAATCTAGAAGAATTAACAATCATAAACATATATGCACCTAACAACAGAACTCCAAAGCACATGAGGGAAAACTGCCACAATTGAAGGGAGAAATAAATAATTCAAGACGATAGTAGTTAGAGATTTCAACAGTTAAAGATTTTCCCATCTTCAATATAGAACAAGGCAGAAAAGGAAAAAGATAAACTGAACATCACCATCAACCAAGTAGATTTAATAAACATTTCTAGAATAATACCCGACAACAGCAGAATACACATTCTTCTCAAAGCACATCTTTCATTTCACATGTTCAGCCACACTCTCAAGGATAACAGATGTTAAGTATTAAAATAAGCCTCAGTACATTTAAAAAGAACTGAAACCATATAAAATACATTCTGTGATCATAATGGAATAAAATGAGAAACCAAAAAGACAAGGAAATTCACAAATATATTGAAATTAAACAACACATTCAAAAATCATCAGTGGGTCAAAAGGAATCACAAGAGTCATTAGAAAATAAGATGAATGAAAATGAAAACATAAGCATATGAAATGCAGCTAAAGCAGTGATTAGAGAAAAATGTATACCCGTAATCACTTATATTAAAAAAGAAGAAAAATATCAAATCAATAACCTGACTATCCACCTTAAGAATGTAGAAACATAAGGGCAAACTAAGCCCAAAGCAAGCACAATGAAAGAAATATAAAGATTAGAGTAGGAATAAATGAAATACAAAAGAGAAAAAGAATAAAGAAAATTACTCAAATAATATACTGATTCTTTGAAAAGATTAACAAAATTCAATAAACTAGACTACAAGCTAGACTTACCAAGAAAGGAAGACTCAAATTATTAAAATTAGGAAAGAAATAAGAAACATCATTAACAACCTCACAGAAATAAAAAAGAAGATTAGTATGAATACTATGAATAATTGAAAATTAAATAACCTAGAAGAAATGAACAAATTACTAGAAAGATACAAACTGCTGAAACTGAACCAAAGATAAATTTTAAAACTAAAAGATTGAATTAGTAACCAGAAAACTTCCCACAAAGATGGTAAATTCTGCCAAACAAATTAAAGGATAAAAATGATTATAAACCAAGAGCATGTGGGATTCATTTCAAAAATGTGCATTGGTTTAGCATATGAGAAAGATCCATCAGTGTAATATTCAATGTTAACAGACTAAAGGAGGAAAAAAAGAAACATATGATATCACAACTGACACAGAAAAAGCACTGACAAAATCCCAGACTTTTCATGATAAAACACTCAACAACGTAGGAATAGAAGGGAACCTTTCTCAAATTGGTAAAGGGCATCTAGAAAAACCCCACAGTTAAAAATCATACTTAATGGTATAAGACTGAATGCATTTCCCCTAAGATCAGGAATAAGACAAGATGCCTACTCTCTCCACTCCTAGTCAACATTTTACTAGAGGTTCTAGCCAATGCAGTTAGGCAAAAAAAAAAACAAAAAAAAAAAACAAAAAAAACAAATAAAAGGCCTCCAGACTGGAAAGGAAGAATGAAAGGATGATGTTGTCTCTCTTAGCAGACCTAAGGAATTATCCTAAGGAATCCACACACCAAAAAAGTTAGAACTAATAAAGTTCAGCAAGGTTGGAGAATATAAGATCACTAATACAAAAATCAATCATGTTTCTACATACTAGCAATGAACAATCTGAAAATGAAATAAAGAAAAGAATCATTTACAATGGAGCCAAAAAGGATACTCAGGAAACTTTTTTGAGATGGAGCCTCACTGTGTCACCCAGGCTGGAGTGCAGTGGCACGATCTCAACTCACTGCAATCTCTGTCTCCTGGGTTCAAGCAATTCTTCTGCCTCAGCCTCCTGAGTAGCTGGGACTACAGGTGCACCCCACCACACCCAGCTAATTTTTGTATTTCTAGTAGAGACAGGGTTTCACCATATTGGCCAGGCTGGTCTCAAACTCCTGACCTTGTTATCCGCCCACCTCAGCCTCCCAAAGTGCTGAAATTACAGGTGTGAGCCACCGTGCCCAGCCAGGAGAAGTTTTTAACTAAAGAAGTCCAGGACTTGTACACTGAAAACCAGAAAACCCAGTTGAAAGAAATTAAAGAAAACCTAAATAAATGGAAGAATATGGAATAATATATTGAGAAATGGTAATACTCTCCAAATTGTGTTGAATCTGTAGATCAATCTCTATCAAAATCCCATCTGTGGTTTTTGTTGTTGTTGTTGTTTTGGCAAAAAATTGACAAGCTGATCTTAAATACACATTGAAAGAATAGCCAATACAATCCTGAAAAAGAACGAAGTTGGAAAGTTCTAATTTATCACATTCAAAACTTATTACAAAACTACAGTAATCAAGACAGTATGCTGTTCGCATAGGGATAGACATATAGATTAATGGAATAGAACTAAAAGTCCAGAAACAGGCCAAGTGCAGTGGCCTGGGCAACACAGTGAGACCCTGTCTCTTCAAAAACTTAGCCAGGCACAGTGGTGCATGCCTGTAGTTGCAGCTACTCAGGAAGCTGGGGCGGGAGGACCATTGAGCTTGTGAGTTCAAAGCTGCAGTGAGCCATGACCACGCCACTACATTCCAGCCTAGGTGACAGCAAAACTGTCTCAAAAAAAAAAAGAGAGAAAGAGAGAGAGAAGGAGTCCAGAAATAAATTCTCATATTTATGAGAAATTAATTTTCAACCAAAGTACCAAGGGAAAAGTATAGCCTTTTCAACAAATGGTGCTGGGACAACTGGTTATCCACATACAAAAGAATGAAGGTAAATAACTACTTCACACTAGATAAAAAAAATTAATTGAAAATGAAATGAATCATAGACTGTAAGAGCTAAAACTATATAACTCTTAAAGGAAAAGGAAGCATATCTTCATGACCTCAGATTAGGCCATAGTTTCTTGGATATAACAATAGCATAGGCAACAAAAAATAATTGATAAATTGAACTTCATCACAATTAAAAACAAGGCTGGGCATGGTGGCTCGTGCCTGTAATCCCAACACTTTGGGTGGCCAAGATAGGAGGATTGCTTGAGCCCAGGAGTTTGAGACCAGCCTGGGCAACATGATGAAACCCCATCTTTACAAAAAATAAAAAAATTAACAAGTATGGTGGCACATGCCTGTGGTCCCAGCTACTCAGGAGGCTGAGGTAGGAGGACTGCTTGAGCACACGAAGAGCACGGCTGCAGTGAGCCATGATTGCTCCACTGCACTCCAGCCTGGGTGACAGAGTAAGACCCCCAACTCAAAAAATAAAATAAAACTTTAGTGCTGAAAAGAGAAGAAAGTAAAAGATAAACCATGGAATGGCAGAAAAGATTTGCAAATCATGTAACTTGTATATAAAGAATATATAGAAAAAAGAACTACTATAACTCAACAACAAAAAAGAACCGAATTTAAAAACGGACAAAGGATTTGAATAGACATCTGTCCAAGAAAGACATACAAATGGCCAACAGCCACATGAAAAGATGTTCAACATATGTTCAACATCCTTAGCCATCAGGAATTCAAATTAAAACCATTAGATACCACTTCACACTTAACTGGGATGGTTATCATCCAAAAAACAGTAACAAATGTTGACAAGGATATGGGAAAACTATACCCTAATACAATTCTGGTGGGAATATAAAATGGTACAATAGTTTTGGAAAACACTTGACCAATTCTCAAAAAGTTAAACATAGAATTGTCAGCCGGGCACAGTGGCTCACTCTTGTAATCCCAGCACTTTGGGAGGCCAAGGTGGGTGGATCACAAGGTCAGGAGATCGAGACCACCCTGGCTAACATGATGAAACCCTGTCTCTACTAAAAAATACAAAAAATTAGCCAGGCATGGCAGCAGGCACCAGTAGTCCCAGCTACTCGGAGGCTGAGGCAGGAGAATAGCGTGAACCCGGGGAGCTTGCAGTGAGCCGAGATCGTGCCACCGAACTCCAGCCTGGGTGACACAGCGAGACTCTGTCCCGAAAAAAAAAAAAAAGAATTGCCACATGACCCAGTAGTTACGCTCCCAGGTATAAACCCAAAAGAATTTAAAAAATAAGTTCACACACAAACTTGCACAGGAACATTCACAGCAGCACTGTTTGTAACAGTGAAATAGTAGACACAAGCCAAATGGCCACCAACTAATAGATGGATAAATAAAATATGTTATATTCATTGCAAATACTAGTCAGCCATTAAAAATGGTTAAAGTAACTATACATGCTACAATATAAATGAAACTTGAAAACATTATACTGTGAAAGAAACCAGTCAGAAAACGTCACTGATATAGTTTGGCTATGTCCCCACCCAAATCTCATCTTGAATTGTAGCTCTCCCATAATCCCCACATGTCATGGGAGGGACCTGGTGGGAGGTAACTGAATCATGGGGGTGGGTTCTCCTGTGCTGTTCTCAACATAGTGAGTAAGTCTCACGAGATCTGATGGTTTTAAAAAGGGCAGTTCCCCTGCACACGCTCTCTTGCCTGCTGCCATGTAAGCCATGCCTTTGCTCCTCCTTCGCCTTCTGCCTTGATTGTGAGGCCTCTCCAGCCATGTGGAACTGTGAGTCTATTAAACCTCCTTTTCTTTATAAATAACCCAGTCTAGGGCATTTCTTCATAGCAGTATGAAAATGAACTCATACAGTCACAAATTGTATGATTTCTATTACATAAAATGCCCAAGATAAGCAAAGCCATAAAGATACTAGATTAGTGATTACCAGCATCAGGGAGGAAAAGGGAAGTAATGGTAATGGGTATGTGGTTTCTTCTGGGGGGTGATAAAAATATTTGGAATTAAGTAATGATGATCATTGCACAACCTTATGAATATACTAAAACCACTGAATTGTACACTTAAAAGGTTAAATTTTGTAGAATGTGAATTGTATCTGAACACAGTTGTAACAAATATTAATTTTAAATGTATTGGTATTATAGTTTTATTTTTAATCTGTAAATGTTTGGGTTTTATTGATCGTGTATGAGAGTTATAAGCATTAGGTGCTTATATGTAGCTTTATATTTGCATACATTTAAGTAACATAGTTAAAATAATACGTAAGTAATTTGATTTGGGTCAGTTATCCTATAATTCACAACACAGTTTTGTCAGATGATTTCTCATCTAGAAGGCCACAACATCTTGCAGCAGTTACTAAACTCTTCTGTTACCTCTGATCAACATTAGAGACTAAATTAGCTTAAGGCTGAAAATTGGTTTTCAATAGTGAAATTCGTGGTTGCTTGGTCAGAATCATGAAAATACACACGGGCCCTTACTTGGGAGATCGACGTGACATCAAAATACTTGAATTGGGCATAATATTCTAAAGATACCATCCTGTCATTAGCAGGGCATAACAACTGAGAGAGGCCCATAACCTATACTTTTTGGGATAATGCCTGGGACTTGTCAAGACAATGTGATTCCAGTTACCTGATGCCAACTGAATGTGTAACAGACAACTAGCAGCATAGTCAGCAACTACAGGTAGTCAGACAACTATCTGTAAAGGTCCAGATAATAGATATTTTCGGCTTTTGGAGCCATACTGCCTCTGTATAGTTAACTATGCAACTCTACCACTGGGGCATGAAAGCAACCTTAGACCACACATAAGCAATGACTATGGCTGTGTCCCAGTAAAACTTCATTTACGAAAACAGGTGGTGGGCCACAGTTTCCTAACATCCACTCTAGAACATAGCGTGTGCAGCATGCAAGGCATGGGTGGCTGCATCACCTGTAAGGACACAGAAGAGACTTCAAGTCCACAGATCACGTCTTTGCTTACTGATACACATTTGTGCCAGAAATATCTGAGCCTGGCTTGCACGATCATCTTAATCTGGTAGTGAGGTTGTGAGGTTGTAGGGGAGTAGCTAACCCTGACCCACCTCAAGCTTTTCGGCAATTACTGTCATCTACTGAAAGAGTCGCACAGTTGTATATTACCAAATTAACAAATCACAGAGGAACGTCATTGTTTCTTTAATGGCCCTATCATTTTGATGTAGACTATGAAGACAAATAAGTGAACTTTATGTCAAAAAGCAAGGAATAAAAATTAAACAAGACAGCTTAAGGGCAACAAATACAAAGCACATTACAAAGCCAGAGCAAGGTCAACAGGGTACCAGGAGGTTCTGAAGACCTGGACACCAGCTCCAGTCCAGAAGCCAGGGGGCTGAAACAGTAACTTGCAAAGGACTGTAATTATTCACGGCGCTGGAAGGAAGCAAAAGAGTTAATCACACAAAACCAACTTTCTGTAGTTTTAAAATCAGTTCTTTGATTTTCCCAATTTGATCTGAATTCATTTAACACTAAAGCCAGCTGGAATTCCCCAAGCTCAGGCAGCCTTAGAACTAGGCAAATCCCAGATAAAAAGTTACACTTGCAGGTTTCAACACTCCTACTGGGAGAGGATGATCTGACCAAGGCCAACTTTGTTTATCCTTGTGGTTTAGCAGTCTGATGCAATAAAAAGGAGGAAGGCACATATTTTATGTGCTGTCCACAGCCAGTTGTGTTTCTTTTCTCACCAATCCATCCCTTGAGAAATATTCCCTGGACAGTAGTACAACTCTGTCATTCGAAGCATCTGCCTGTAGAAGGCTCAGGGCAGAGTTTCTCAAACTGGTGATTCTTAGACGACCTTGGGATGCTCTGGGGAAAAGTGCATTTGAGCCCTGCAATCTGCACTTGTAACAACTGTCCTTGCCTGATGCTGACGTGGGTACTCCTACGACCACAATTTGGGAAACACCTCTCAGTGGTGGCCCAACTCATCTTACCTACATCCTCTTGCTAACACCACTGACCTTGGACTCTGGTGGCTCATCCATGTGCAGGAGGAGGAGCCAACACATAACTACAGTTTCACCACCAACAGCATATAAATAAATAAGCCATACAGAGAGTTAAGAATTGCCTATAAAAGTACCAAAAATTTAAAACCTCTCCCACCACACTTCTAAAATTGACTACTTTTAAATTACGTGGGCAAACATGGCATTCATTCAAGCCCATTGCACATCTGCCGTGTACCATTGTGCAAGGCACTGGGTACTGGATTAGTGAGATGGAAACAAACATGACCCCTAATCTTACCACTGGCTAGGTTTAATTAAAAACTCACCACAGGCACTCTGTAAATCAGATACATCTGGAGAACAGACATAGTTGTTAGATTGGAATGGAGGGCACAGAAAGCTCCAGCTGGAATATAACTTTTTTTCTTTTTTCTTTTTTTTTGAGATGGAGTCTTGCTCTGTTGCTCAGATTGGAGTGCAATGGCACGATCTTGGCTCACTGCAGCCTCCCCTTCCGACTTCAAGCAATTTTCCTGCCTCAGCCTTCCGAGTAGCTGGGATTACAAGCACGTGCCACCACACCAGCCTAATTTTTGTGTTTTTAGTAGAGATGGGGTTTCACCATGTTGACCAGGCTCATCTCGAACTACTGACCTCAAATGATCCACCCACCTTGGCCTCCCAAAGTGCTAGGATTACAGGCATGAGCTACCATGCCCGGTCCAGCTGGGATATAACTTAAACTCTCGGCCGTGACACCTAGGAATAACCCAGTTAAGAAAAATGCACAACAGCTATCCATCCTGCCCTGGTTCACACAAAAAGGAGGACAAACCAGGCAGTCAGCCAATGTGTTTTAGCATTCAGAATTAAAATCATACAATAACTCCAGGCCCAAGGAACTAAGGCAGAAAAGGCCTATAAACCCTGGAGAACTGAAGACAAGGTTTTAGACCATACTGAAAACTCAAGACTGTCCAACTGATGTCACAAGACACCAGTGCTTGGGCCTGATTTCTCATCTGTGTGTTCCCATCACCCCATCCCTGCCCAAAGTCATTCAAGGATGCTTATGTTTCTGGGCTGCTGTACATATTTGTGCATGTGTGCCTAAAAGAAAGATAGAGAAAGAGACAAGCAAAGCAGGAAGGCAGTGAACCGACGTCTACGGATCAACGCAAATGGCCCGACAAGAAAAACTGCCATAGGCTAATGGTTTTTCAGAACATTTTGCAACGTGTGTAACTGAAAATGCCTCTAGCCTTTAGCCACCCACATCTCTCTTCTCATTCTGTCCTTATTCCCTGCTTTTCCTGCTGGGGAGGTCCTCTCTTGACCCTAAAATCCTACCAAGAAGGTTGACCTACTTCCACCTGGCCTGCTACCAATTATAGAAGTAAATGGGAACCTGAAGGAAAACATTACGTCTGATTTCAGTCTCTAAGGTTAACAGTGACAGACAATATAGCAACCTCCCAGTTAGCAAAGGCCTTCAACAGAGCCTGAGTCAACAAGGGAAGGGCACCATCAGGAAAGCAAGCTAGTAGCCTCCCAGAAATAAGAGCCCCACCTGCCCTCCACTGGGCCTGGTTTTTTTCCTTTACAACCAGGGTGATAAAGACTGAACTTGATACAGTTTCAAGACAAGTCCTGTTAAGTAATCAACTCTGGTTTTAAAGGAGCAAGCCCGCCATTTCAGCATCTGGCTCCAACACATCAAATCAAGGGGAAGATTTTCCCAAAGGCTGAGAGTTAAGCTACTTACTGACAGCTGGAAGCTTAATTACTGCTTTTCTTAGAGCATTAACTCCCACTAGCCAATGACTACACATCCTGTTAGCCATGTAAATTAACATGTGTTGAAAAATCTCAAAGAAACCAGCCCAAGTTTAAAGGAAATCAGGCAGTGGGATTAAAGGAAACAAACCACTGAACCACCCTCCCCCCTCCATTCTTTGCTCTTTTCATAGGGATTTCAAAGAAATAGTCTTCGTCAAGAATGCTCGGCTACCAGGAAACAACCAAATTCCTAGAGCCTAGAACCACTTGAGTGTTTGTCCTAGGCCTCTCCACTCCTCTGACTTCCTAGCACCTGCCAAGCCCTTTGGGAATGTTTGTCAATGTTGTCAATGTTGAGAATCCTTCAATCTGTCCCAAGCACATCCTTCCAGTTCCTGTGTATGCCGACTCACCTATTTAATCACAGAATGCCAAACTTCACAAAGGAAACTCAAAAACAGTTTATTCGTTAGTGCATTCAACTTACCACCACCTTTGTAGCAAACATGTACTTGTCCCGAAGCTGAAAATCTCTCACTTCCTCAAGGATCACTTCCTGGTTTTCCCGAGACTGGAAGAAATCTGTACTTCGGAAAACGGTGGAGTAGCCAGAGGGTTCATGTCGTTCAATGTAGATGGTATTTGGTTTGTCATAGGGATCAATTCCCCTGGCAGAAAAAAAACAAAAAAGGTTGTTATCATTTGCACATTTAATTACTAGAGGTATGGAGGCTTTGCAATGAGGAAAATCAACTAGCATTTAGGCCTACCATGGTGTGACCTACAGATGATACTCTCCGTGCCTCAAACATATCCCTTTGGTTACTCCTTGACTCAGGATAGAGGGGACAAAACTGCCATTTGTAAAGTGTTTTATGTTGTTTTCAAAGCATCCTGGGTTTCGCTCAAGGCAACCGTGCCCTGCTTGGGAAGGGCAAAAAGTAGTAGTACAAGATAAAATTTTTCAAAATTAATAAGCAAGGGACTGCTTGAAGCTATAAGCAAGTTTCTGGTCTCAAGTTATGCATCTCAGAGGAATGAAGGAGAGTCTTCCCAAGGGGCTACATCCTCTGAAGAACATGACTGGAGAAACCACACTGTGAACCTCTGAGCCTGATCCTTCCAAGGGACGCTGCCCTGTCACTGCCCTGTCCCCTGCCAATGTCACGGATCGAGGCAACCTGGAGCTGCCTGTGCATTTCGTCTCCCATGAGGCTCTTCCACAAACTCTTTCATACTGATCTCCTTGATGTCCTTCAGAAAAGGAGGACACCTTTCTCCCACTGTGCTTTTGCAAACACCACACTCCCACGAAGAGATGCCCTCTGCACACACTCTGATCCCTCCATCCAATTCCTACTCTCCTCTGTCATCCAGTTCAAGTCTTCATCTTCCAGGAAGCCTTCCTCAGTGCTGTCCTCTCTTCTCCCAACACAAGCAAAACATCCCTCTGCAGCACCCAATTCCAAGCCTTTCATATGAGTTTGAACTCCAAACAAAGGTATAAAACCCCTTTAGTTGGGTGATTTTTTAGAATCAGTCTTATTCCTTTACGCAGTAATGCCTCTTAGACACTGTATTTTATTGTTCACCATTATGTATTTGTCTGAGCTTCCTAGACATAGTATAGATGCCTTGGAAAACCATGTCTTAGATTTCTTTTCACCCTATAGTATTCCTAGCTGAAGAGATACTTTCTGCATTGGATCTGTGGGGCAATTCGAGAAGCTAATCCAAAATGAACACATAGAATGACCAGGCCAAACTACCTTGGAGAAGAACTTCCGAGCCAGTGTTCCCCAAAGAAGCCCCACACAGCAGCTCAGAGGACAACTCATCTGCTCCAGGTCTCCTAACATTCTCAAGAACACCAAGGCCATGGGAACCATTCAGCAAATGGAAAAAATAAATGGAAAAGTCGGGAAGATAGTCTTGTAGTAAGAAGACAGAGTGATGACTCAAGGAAAGGCAGAAGGCCTCAGTTAGGTAATTGCCCTTATACAGTTCCATATGCATGATGGCTCTCAGAATAAAGAAGGTAATTGTGTCAAAATTCCTTCAGAGATACACCGTCAAGAGCATATTCTCCCCTACCCCTCCCACAAAGGAAGATAAGAAACAGAGAAACAAGAGCCTCTTTTGCCAGGTGCAGTGGGTCACACCTGTAATCCCAACACTATGGGAGGCTGAGGCCAGGGTAGGGAGGGAGACCATTTGAACCCAAGAGTTCCAGACCAGCCTGGGCAACATAGTGAGACTCCACCTCTATAAAACATAAATTTAGAAATAGCCAGGCACATTGGCGCACACCTGTAGCCCCAGCTACTCAGGAGGCTGAGGTGGGTGGATTGAAGCCTAGAAGTTTGAGGCTGAGTGAGTCATGATTGTGCCACTGCACTCCAGCCTGGGCAACAGAGCAACACCCTGCCTCAAAAAAAAACAAAGAAAAAAGTGCTTCTTTTTACAACGAGAGTAAGACTTGAGTTTTGCCCTACAATCTGGATTCTTAGGGCAACGGAGAAACCAGCAGCCTTGGTCCTAGTGTGGGAGAAAACTATTCTTCATTATCAGATCCTCTGTGTGCATGTGTGGGCGGGTGGTGGCATGTTCTCTTCTTTTCCACAATTAGAAGTACTGATTAAAGTACTTCCTCTAGCCAGAGGATATGCAAATTAAAATGAGGCTGCTTGGTATTTTTAAAACGGCAGAGGAAGGAACCTTTATTGAGCTATTTTGAGACCCAGCTCACCTCTATTATTCCTTCCTAGCCAAAAGCAGCAGCCAACACCTAGAGATAGAAAGAACTATGACTTTCATCCCAATTTTCTTCCGTAATCCATATTTGGACCTCCCATTTTTGCAAGCTGCTCCACCTACAAGTTCTTATACTTTGCATCACTTAGACTTCCAATGTCTTGCGCTCACTGACACCTACTTTCTATTGTCTTTGCCCTCATTGAGAAATTCCACTCCTTGCTCTACCTCTGAGCAGTCACCAGCCTCACCTGGCCTCACTTGAAATCCCTCAATGATACTCCACAGGGTATCTTTAGTCCCCTCAGCTCCCCTCCAGGTCTTCCACTGTTCTGTCCGGCCAATCTCCAGCTCCCGACCATGTAAATGATAAGCTTTCCCACTCCTGCTGCTCCCAACTTGCCAAGCATTGTTGAACAAATGTATGTCATTATTCTGACAGACTAGATTACACTTTCACTTACTATGGGGAAACCTAAGGGGAAAAATCCTGCAAATAGCCTAAAATCCCCTAACCGACATGTCATTAGCTTAAATGAGATAAACCAGTCCTTTCTCCCAAGACATCTGTATATCTACACAGAGGCAGAAGGTACAATATAATTTTAGAACTTAAAAATTTCTAAATTGTATGTTCCCTTATCTAGTAATTCTGCTGGTTTGCCCTCTTACAGTTTCTTAAACAGATAAAAGAACAATTTTTCCCCTTAAAATTCAAATCAAGCAAAAGAAAGTTCTAATGGTTTTCCTTGAGCACAGGGTGTCCTTAGATGAGACTGTGGTTATAATTTCACTAAGATCCCACAACTTCTGCTCAAGGAAAATAGCAAAAGGGTCAGAAACAGCTACCCTCTGTGGAAACATAAACAAGAATCTATGGGTGTCTGACAATGGTCAGCTGTAAGGCTCCTCAACATACCAGCTCCATCTTTACCATCCTCTATTACTAAGGAAGCAATACCAACTAAAAGACATTTCACTTTACATGGAGAACTAAAAGAAAGGCAGTATCTACATCTTCTGGGACCATTACACGTAATGAGGACTAAAATTACTAGTAAAATCTAAAACACATGAAAAACTAGGAGATAGAAATATAAATACACACACATACAATCTATCTCATATTACAGCCAAAGGGCTAATCTCAAATATATAAAGAGCTCCTTGAAATCAATAATGAAAACACTAATAATCAAATAGAAAAGGGGCATGAAGCCAGGCACAGTGGCTCACACCTGTAATCCCAGCACTTTGGGAGGCCGAGGTGGGCAGATCACCTGAGCTTGGGAGTTTGAGACCAGCCTGGCCAACATGGTGAAACTTCATCTCTACTAAAAATACAAAAGTTAGCCAGGCATGGTGGTGGGCACCTGTAATCCCAGCTTCTCGGGAGAGTGAGACAGGAGAATCACTTGAATCTGGGAGGCAGAGGTTGCTGTGAGCCAAGATCACACTACTGCACTCCAGCCTGGTCATACTTACACAAACAAACAAACAAGCAAATAAATAAAACAAAGCACAATCCCAGCACTTTGGAAGGCCAAGGTGGGAGGACTGCTTGAGGCCAGGTGTTTGCAATCAGCCTGGGAAACACAGGGAGACCTCCTTTCTACAAAAAAATTTAAAAATTAGCTAGGCATGGCTGCACATGCCTGTAGTCCTAGCTACGTGAGAGGCTGAGGTGGGAGGATCACTTGAGCCCGGGAGTTTGAAGCTGCTGTAAGCTATGATACTGTCACTGCACTCCAGCCTGGGTAACAAAGTGAGACTCTCACTAAAAAATATAAAATAAAAATAAATAAAATTAGCCAGGCGTGGTGGCAGGCACCTGTAATCCCAGCTACTTGGGAAGCTGAGGCAGATAATTGTTTGAACCCTGGAGGCGGAGGATGCAGTGAGCCAAGAACGCACCACTGCACTCCAGCCTGAGCAACAGAGCGAGACTCTGTCTCAAAAAAAAAAAAAAAAAAAAAAGACCCTTAAGCAGATTAAAAGATGTTCTAACTCTTAATAAGGAAAATGCAAATTAAAACCACAGAGATAATATTTCGTCCCTAACACACTGGCTGTGGAGGGAAACACTATTGTATATTGTTGAGATGAGGGCAAACTTGACACTTTCTATAGCAAATCTGGCAATCTCTCCCAAAGCTACAAGTTTAAGGATTTATTCACTGTGGATATATCAGTGCACAAAACTTACAAAAATCTTTGCCCTTGGGGAGCTTCCACTCTATTGAAGAGAGAAAGACAAATAATAACCATAATAATAGTGTATTAGAACGTGGTAAAGTGCTCTGCAAAACAGAACAGAATACAGTATAGGAGACTGGGAGTCATGGGGGAGTAGGTGCAATTTTATTTCTATTCATTCATTCATTCATTTATTGAGACAGCGTCTTGGTCTGTTGCCCAGACTGGAGTGCAGTGGCACAATCTCGGCTCACCGCAACCTCCACCTAATAGGTTCAAGCGATTCTCCTGCCTCAGCTTCCTGAGCAGCTGGGACTACAGGCATCTGCCACCATGCCCAGCAAACTTTTGTGTTTTGAGTGGAGACGGGGTTTCATCATGTTGGCCAAGCTGGTCTCAAACTCTTAACCTCACATGGTCCACCCAACTCGGCCTCCCAAGGTGCTGGGATTACATGTGTGAGCCACCGTGCCTGGCCAGGTGCAATTTTAAATAGGATCCTAAGGTGGGCATAAATGAGGTGGGCTTCATTTAGAAGATGTTATTTGAGCAAAGACTGGAATGAGGTAAGGGAGTAAGCAGTAAAGTGTATCTTGGGTGGGAGTATTTTAGGCAGAGAAAACAGCAATTGCAAACATCCTGTTCCCTGTGGTAAGAAGGTATCTGATATTTAATCAGAGAGAAATGACGAAGCATTAAAGGGTTCAAAGCAGAGGAACAGAATGATCTAATTTGTTTGAATAGACTCAAACCAACCACATGCTGAGAATTAACGGTAGAAAAACAAGAGTAAAAGCAGAAAGACTAGTTGGGAGACTAATGAGCAATGACACTGGAGGCTTGCAGTAAAAGTGGTACCTGAGTAGAAGATTCTAGATATATATTGAAGGTGGAACCAATAGGATTTCCTGATAGAATGAATGTAAAGCATAAAACAAATGTGAAATCAACAATGACTCCAAAAATTATGGGTGGTGTTGATTCGGGGTGGTGAAGATCAAGAGTCAATTTGGGAGATGTCAAGTTTGCAATACCTATCAGTCATCCATGTGAGTAAATGGACAGCTGTTAGATAAACCCACTGACCCAGCATACCCACTCCCAGAAATCTGTCCTACACATTTGCCTACACATGTACAAATTCATATAATTCAAGATCCTGCACTACTTTATCACTGTCATGGCAAATTACAATAAGTATATTACTATTTACTTTTAGAACAAGTACTTCTTGAAGTACAGCCTGTTTATTTCATTCTTCTTCTCAAAAAACCTACAGTGGTATCCCATTGCTTTCAGAAGGGAGCCCAAATTCCTTTATGAAGCAATGCAGATTCTAATACCAACTTCCCTTTCAAAACTTCACCCAATATGAAGAGTTCATGTTCTCTATCCAAGCACCATATTGACTCATCCCTGTGCCTTTGGCCACTTTGTTCCTCTGCCTGGAATTCCTGTCCTTCACACCTCCACACAGGTACATCCTACCTGTTGTGCACATCCTGGATCAAGGGCAACCTCCTCTACAAAGCTGTCTATGATCCTCCCATATGGAAGGGTAAGTCCTCTCTCTAGCTTCTCATGTGATGTCTGTTACCTCTGTGCCCCTTTCACGATGTGTGTTATGTATCTGAAATGTCTTTCCTTACCTCTCCTTAATAAATTAAGAATAATCCATAAATTATTCAACTTCTTATACCCTTAACCATCCAGTAGGTTTTATATTTAACAGACATTCAAGAAAATGTTATGAACAAATGCAGAATTTTTTTCTTTTCTTTTTTTTTTTTTTGAGACAGAGTCTTACTGTATCGCCCACGCTGGAGTGCAGTGATGCGATCTCGGCTCACTGCAACCTCTGCCTCCCAGGTGGAAGCGGTTTTCTTGCCTCAGTCTCCCGAGTACCTGGGATTATAGGTGCATACCACCATGCTCAGCTAATTTTTGTATTTTTAGTAGAGACAGGGTTTGACCATGTTGGCCAGGCAGGTCTTGAACTCCCAACCTCAGGTGCTCTGCCCACCTCGGCCTCCCAAAGTGCTGGGATTACAGGCGTGAGCCACTGTGCCCAGCGAAATGCATGAATTTTATATAGAGAAAAAACTCCCACTGCTAACATGATGCTCTAAAAATGAAACTCTACAAACATGCAAGGACCTCAAGATTCCCCTGGGTTCCCTGATGGACTGAAAAATGCAAAAGCTCTACCACTCCTCTCATAAATAACTTTGCTTTCTCCTCCTCCCCACTCTCTCCCCCAGTGAGATCACTGTACTTGCAACTCTAATTCTCAGATCTGGAAAAATGTTATCTCCTGAACAAACGCTTGACATTTCAGGTGAGGGCAGGTTTGTCCACCATGAAGGAGCTAGAACTGGAGAAAGGAGGTCATGTACATCAAGATTTCTTAGATGACACAACTTACCAAGAAAAGGACTTGACATGTTCCTGAATCATGATCCAGGTCTGGCCAAAGTCATCTGACTTCCACAGCTGCAAAGACAAGTGGTCATGAGGCAAGAGGCATATATGATGCAAGAGACATGTATAATACAACCTGAATGGCATCACCATCAAACACCCGCTGAAATCCCACCTTCCATGACACGCTGTCTGTGAAGGCAGGCACTGGGACTGCCAAAGTCGGCTCAGTTGCTCCAAAAGCAAACAAGGGCAAGAAAGGAAAGACAACTGTGCACATGTGTGTTCTTCTCTCAATAGCAACTGGAAGGAAAAAGGAGTAGGACTTGCCTTCTATTCATGGATTATCAAAAGTTATATTTCACTTAAGACTAGCCTCTAGGTAATGGTAAAAACAAAAGGATCATTATACTCAGCACTTTTCACCGAAGAAACAGTGTCCTTAAAAACCTTTCACAGACAGCAGCATTATTCACGACAGCTAAAATGTGGAAGCAATCCAAGCATCCATGAGGGATGAGCAAATAAGCAAACTGTGGTCTGTGCATACAATGGAATACTATTCAGCCTTAAAAAGCAAAACAAAACTGACACATGCTACAATATGGATTAATCTTAAGGACATTCTGCTAAGTGAAATAAGTCCGTCGCAAAGGGACAAATAGTATATAATTCCACTTAGGAGGTACCTAGAGTAGGCAAAAGCATAGAGACAGAAAGTAGAATGGTGGTTGCCAGGGGCTGGGGGCAGAGAGGTATTATTTAATGGTTTTAGAGTTTCAGTCTTGCAAGATGAAAAGTGTTCTAGAGATGGATGGAGGTGATGGCTGCAAAACAATATGAATGTACTCAATATCACTAAACTGCATGCTTAAAAGGGTCAAGACAGTAAATTGTACATTATGAGTATTTTAACACACACACAAAAAAAAAAAAGGAAGAAAAAAACAGTAATGGACTCTGGTAATTAAAGATGAATGCAGAGGACACCAGCTAAGTACAGAGCCCCGCGGGGAACCAGCTGAATACACGGCTGTGGCAACAAGGAATTAACACGCTGATCTTTGCCAAAGCCCTTCAACTTCCACAGATGGAATCTGAGGGTTCCTCTGGCCCTAGCAACCATGTATTAAGAAGCACGAGACCCGGGCCAGGGGCGGTGGCTCACGCCTGTAATCCCAGCACTTTGGGAGGCCAAGACGGGAGGATCACGAGGACAGGAGATGGAAACCATCCTGGCTAACACGGTGAAACCCCGTCTCTACTAAAAAATACAAAAAAACTAGTCAGGTGAGGTGGCGGGCACCTGTAGTCCCAGCTACTCGGGAGGCTGAGGCAGGAGAATGGCATAAACCTGGGAGGCGGAGCTTGCAGTGAGCTGAGATCCGGCCACTGCACTCCAGCCCAGGCGACAGAGGGAGACTCCATCTCAAAAAAAAAAAAAAAAAAGAAGCATGAGACCCAAAAAAAAGATAATTCCCCCTCCATCGGTAAACTGACCCAGCCCATACTTAGGTTACTCCCTAAGGCAAGCAAAGGTAAACAGATCTGTGTTTTGGTTAAACAACCTACAAAGAAATGTTCCAAGGTTTCTCTGAGCAAAAACATTGAAGGCTCACTGTAAATCCAATCATACAGGATCTACAAGTTTCACAGATTTTTGCCAAACCAATATCCTTGACTTGGCAAGTTGCAACCTTGAGATAGAAATCTTAGGCTCTTTCCTCATCTCTCGGATTTCCATCAAACCTGGGTTGAAGGAGGAAAATACACACATTTATATGATACACATGCACACACTCAAAGGAAGACTATTACTGTTAGTGGTAACTTCAAATAAATGGGAGGCAAAAGCAGTGTTTAAGGTGGAGGATGGGGAAAGCAGAACAGAAATTCAACAAGAGGTCCCAGAAGAGCTCAGATTCCAGCTTTCTCTACCTGGCTCTCTCTCTGATTAAATTCCAAAGCCTCGATTTACCCCAAGGGCTAACAAAGGTGCAACTGCATGGAGAAGGGCATGATGTTTAACCCACGGGGTCTGCCAAGTGCTGGGTGCTGATGGCTGGCTGGGCTGCTGACTGAGAGTGCCAGGAGGAGATATTTTTCTTGAGCCCTGGTAAGGGAAATAGCTACAAAGGCTAGGCCTGAGAGAGAAGGAGGGACAGGCAGGAGGCTAGGTCGCTCAAAGGACACACAATCACACAGGCAGAGGAGAAAACTAGAGGAGCCTCGTGCAACTGGGTTCCGAACGCTCTCTTACCTGCTTGTTGGGGTGGGACCTGTCGAAGCCCAAGAGAAGGTTGGAGGCCTTACTGTGTAGGAGGAGATCAGCCGCCCGAAATGGGATGGAAAAGCCTTGGAGAGTGTTGCAGAAGTCAAATGTGATCCAGAGGTACTGGGCATAAGCATCTGCAAAGATGTACTGCAAGGGAAAACAGGTAAGTTTCAGAGCAGGCCCTGTCCAGAGCTGCCCAACACTCCCCTAAACCATGTACGAGTCCATGCAAGTACACACATGTGCAGGGGCCAACCTGCACCAAGAAGGTACCACGGCCTTACAGGGCTTCCACAATGGCTTTCTCCTCACCTCTTGGTAATAAAAAGATACCGGTACAGTCCAAACAAGGCTCAACGAAAGAGGAGGCCTGGAGATGGACTGGGATGAAGCTATAAGGTGGGTTTGTTTAACCAGGTAATGAAGCTGGTCAAACCTTTCTGTTTTTTCGTTTCAATGGAATTAGCAATTCCCACTCCCTAGCGGGTCACTCAGTCACAATCAGAGGGTAGGTACTGGTATCTGGGACAGAGAAGCCCTACTTTTCAGATTGGCAAAACACAGATGGGATGGCTGAGTCTCCCTGCATCCTCCAAGCAGTTATGGGACATGGCTTTCCAGGAAAAGCACTAAAATCACTGCCATCTAAGAAGTTAAGCTTCTCCTTCTTGCTGTTATGCCAGATGACCGGCAGCTCCGGGGACCAGGCTGCCACTGTGGCTGGCAGGCTCACTCTGGGGCAGAGCAGGAAGTGGCTCTGGTGAGCAGGGTCCTCACCTTACCTAGCTTCTGCATGGATGAGTGAATCTGAACAAGTTAGGCTGGACAGTGGCTGTGGCTGAAATGAAAGAGTTCCCTGGGGAGAAGGATCCAGGCAATTCAACCTAACACATGTGTGCTGCATTCCCACCACGGACCAGACACTCGGGAGCTGCCACAAAAACCCGAGACGCTTTCCCTCAAGTAGCCCGAAATCTAACACGGAAGACAGACATGTCCAGGGCTAACCATCAGTCAAGAGAAAGTGAGGCTGAATGAGAAGCCATGACCAGAGTCCTATGAGTACCAGTCCAGGCTGAGAGATGAGAAATGATTCATGGACAAGATGGGCCTCGAAGGGCAGGCAAGACACCCACAGGGAAAGAACATTCCATGTCTAGGGTGGCGCGGGTTTAGGCACAAACAGGGAAAAGAGATACAGCATGGGTTTGACGAGAGTCTTGTTTTTCTGAGACAAGGTCTCACTCTGTTGCCCAGGCCGGAGTGCAGTGGCGCAATCATGGCTCAGTGCAGCCTTGACCTCCCCAGGCTCAGATCATCCCACCTCAACCCCCCAGGTAGCTGGGACTACAGGTGTGTGCCATCACACCCAGCTAAGTTTTCGTATTTTTTTTTTTTTTTTTTTTTTTTTTGTAGAAACAGAGTCTCGCCATGTTCCCCAGACTGGTCTCAAACTCCTGAGCTCAAGCCATCAGTCTGCCTCGGCCTCCTAAAGTGCTGGGATTACAGGCAGGAGCCACTGCACCCAGCCGACAGTCCTGAGGGCCTGAGAGAAATAAATGGAAAACAAGCCTGGGAAGCACAGATGATGTAAGGCCTCGTGTGCACACCTGGCAAGACCCGGAGGCCAGTCCCTGCTCCTGGAAGAATGAGGAAGGCTCGGGAGATGATGAATCAGAAACCAGAGCAACAGGGACCTAGTTCTACCCACAGCCAGTCATTGACATCCTAGAAGTCAAGCAATCCTGCAGGATAAGCCCAAGGACACTTTCTCTTGGTCTGCAGTCCAGTGCTCCACCCCTGAGCCATACCCCCTCCTAAGGACACTTTCTCTAATGGACTCCACCTGACCCAGATCAATCTCCAGCTCTGAAGCCTTTCAGCGCCACAGCCTCTGTGTGGACCAGCACTTTGCCCTTGCCTCATGCTGCTTTCAGATGCTCTCACTCCTTTTCATTTGCACTCTCTCCCCAAATCCAGACCATAAACTTCCCAGGGACATTTTTTGTGGATTTACGCTCTCATGTTTCCTCTCCAGCATCTCAGGTAAATCTCTAAACTCTGTAGAAGCCTCATTAAATAGACCTGGAAAAGGTAGTAAATGTTTTAAAAGCAAAACCTACAAGAAAATCAATCCAATGTTATAAAAAACAATTATGATCCTAAGAGGATCATCATAATTTTGGCATAAAAGTATTCCCCAGAAATAACATAGTCCATCTTCCCGCTCCCAAACCACCTAGGTTATCGGGGAAGGAAGCATTCTCAGTTTGAAAAGATTTCCCCAGAAATCTGCTCCATGGCTTCCTGCAGCCTCACATTGGAGAATCTAAAAATCATGCACCCAGTCATAGAATGTATTATTGTCCATGGCAATAGCTAAACATTTTCAAGAGCACTCATTATGTGTCAGGCACTGAGCTAAAAGTTTGGCATGCCCTATCTCATTCAGGGTTCACAGTGACTCAGTGTTTTGGATATTACTGTTACACACTCTCTTAATAATGAGGACACTGAGACTGAGAGTGGTTTACTGCGCAAGGTGACGCAGGACTAGGCAGCATTGACATCAATATCTGACTTGTTCACATCCCACCTCTTAACAGCTCTTCTTCTAACAAAAAGGCAACATTTCCTGAACTTCATTCATAGGTCTTACCTTGTACTATTTAACTCATTTGTGTGCCTTTTCTCCTAATCCACAGCACCCTCTCATTTCACCTCTCCAACCCCAGCCCCTGATCGTCTCAGGCCTTTATTCTCCTCTGCTGGCTCCTTGGTCCTCTCCACTCCCTACGCTCATGTAACCTCCTTCTTCTTCTATCCTTTGCTGCTAACCTTGGCTTATCCTTTCAAAAAGCTTCAACTACCACCCTTAAGAACAAGCACGGGGCCGGGCAGGGTGGCTCACACCTGTAATCCCACCACTTTGGGAGGCCAAGGTGGGCGGATCACTTCAGGTCAGGGATTCGAGACTAGCCTGGCCAACATGGCAAAACCCCATCTCTACTAAAAATCCAAAAACATAGCTGGGCATGGTGGTGTGCACCTGTAATTCCAGCTACTCAGGAGGCTGAGGCACAAGAATCGCTTAAACCTGGGAGGCAGAGGTTGCAATGAGCCGAGATCGTACCCCTGCACTCCAGCCTGAGTAATGGAGTGAGACCCCATCTCAAAAACAAAAGAACAAGCATGGCATGACTTGTAAATCTACAGTCTAACCCTGACTTCTTACAGATTCCATTTTTGTTTACCTTCTCACCCTCTCCACTTTTGATGGGCCAAGATATTTTACTACACACAAAACTTGAGTTCTTCAAAACTTTCCCAATAAAACCCAATTCTCCCTCCCCATGTCCCAAGTCCCCTCCCTGCTATGCCTTCTCCCAGCCCCACTCTACTCACAAGCAGAGATGGGTTCTGCTCCAATCCCTCCCTTTGGCCCTCAGTCTCTATCAGCCACCAAACCTGTTTTGTTTTCCTTTAAAATCTTTCTCAAAATGTATGCCTTCCTTTTTCCTCTCAGTGCTATTGGCACGGCCCACGTCTTTACTAGAGACTAAGCAAACTGGAGGCAGGCAATGGGTTTTCTTCATCCTCATGTCTTCCAGGGCCTAAATGAAATACTTAGAGGGTGATACTAGGTTTGGTTGAGCGACTGAGCGACTTCATGCCTACACTGCTACAATAGTTCCCTTTCTAGACTCTTCTCTAATCTTTCCCTGCTAAAAGGGAAAGTCACGAATATTGCCAGAAGACACATTTCCCTAAAGGACACTATTCATTTACACCCCTAGTCAAACATTCTTTCCTAGCTCCCTTCAGCCCGCAGAGCAAAAGACAATCTCCATCTTCAGACAGGGGCCTATCTGACATTGCACAGCAGCTCAGTACAAACTCTTCACCGCTGAGAAGTGAATCTCCTTGCCGTCCTGCACAGAAACCACATTTTAGCACTTTGCAGTCTCTGCTAACGCCCTTCTCCCGCTTGAGGGCTCCTGCCAGCTCTGCTCTACTTACCGGGGTCACATGCCCATCCTTGAAGCTCGTATCTAATCCTAAGTACCCCACAAAGACTTGACTTCTATGATCCAACCTCATTTGATTCCCCTAGCTCTATTATTTGTAGGTTACATTCATCACTTGAGCACATGGTACCTCATGCTGTGATATAAAGGGTCACATACACACTTGTTAAGAAGACACGGTATTTCACCCTGGCTTTTAAGTCCCTGTGCTGCCTGGCTGTCAAGTTTACTGGAGGTCAAACCTACAGACTGACCAAGAGCTGACCTACAAGATGCTTCTAAAACTACGCAATTTCAGGAGTGCCTTTGTGTACCCCAATCTCTCCAACCCTGTTTGCAGTAACTTAATATTCCAGAGGAGCTTCCTCCTTTGGTTTAAAGCTGTTTCCTCTGAAAATACAAACACCTCTGGAAAGAAAACAAACTAAGCTAGAGAATGTATCCACAGTCTGTTAGCATAAGTGACTTTCTCCAGTTTCAAGTGGAGAAACCAAGAGTCCAATGAGAGGAGGAAGGGAAGGGAAGGCAATGAAGGAACATCCCTCCAGAAGATGGGAATTAAATTTTACCTACGACCAACCTCTGCCTGGAAAAAGTAAGGACTGGCTCTTGCTTCTGCCAAGGCTGAGGCTGTGAGCCCTAACCGTACATTCAGTGGCCTTTTTTAAAAAGCCCCAGATATGCAGTGGCGCTAGCCTGTAGTCACAGCTACTGGGGAGGCTAAGACAGGAGGATCCCCTGAGCCCAGGAATTTGAGGCTACAGTGAGCTATGACTGTGCCACTGCACTCCAGGCTGTATGGCAGAGCAAGACCCTGTCTCTATTTTTTAAAAAATTAATAAGCAAGCAAATAACAGCACCAGACTTATTTCAATACTGTCTGACCGATCTCAGAAGCCCCACAATGTTGGTGGAACTGCCATGTGGCCAGCACTGCACAATGGTTCAGGGCAGCACACAGGAGACCAAGAAGGAAGTGGGACTGCTGGCTAATGCAAAAATAGACCCAAAACTCACATGGACCCACAGGCACCATCTCCATCACAAGGCAAAGCCTCGGACTACAGCTGGATGCCGTGCTAGCACCTTCTCTCCCCTTCCACAGGCACTCACACTCCTGGACTTCCACACTGCCCTTCCCTGACATCTTAACCTTTCCGAGCAGCCGCTAACATTCATTTCAACCATTTCAAACGCTCCTTGGCAGCTCACATTTTCACCTGGGTGATTTGCCTAGGCGGAGCGCCCTGCTGTTGACAGCAAGGCACCCAGCCTTGTGTGATTCTTCTCAGGAAGTGGTAGGTCTGGTGGGGCAATTTGCCTTTCAGGGGACAAAGGCAAAAGCAACAAAAGCAATCAGCACTGTTAAGAGTCATCATTTCCTTCCTGAGAGTCTGGTGGGGTGTGAGGAGCAGCCTTCTCTGGGGAATTCGAAACTATCTAGACAGAATGCTGCCCCCTAACCCACTCAGCCTGTTCCAGGCCTGAGGTCCAACTGTCAACAAATTCTCCAAGAAGGCAGCCTTTTTTCTCCTGACTTCTCCATCCCCACCAACTCCAAAGAATATCCACCCATGAGAATCTAAGACGCACCACTCATAGGTACACAGCACTTGGGCTGCAAACATGTCACCCCCATTCCACTGTGCAGCACCTAAACTCCTTTATTGCAATCGCCCTCCAGTCTCCCCTTGCTCTTGCCCCAAACACCATGGCCCCTGCTCTGCTCCTTCTCCAGATCCAGTGCTTCCAAAGCCCCAGTCCTCAGCCTGCACCAACCCTCCTCCTCCAAGTCCAAAACATCATCTGTCCTTGTCTTCTGACTCTTCAGACTTGTGACCTTAGCAGCTGCTCATCACAACCCACAACAAGCAGGAAGGAAGTCGGAACCTACCTATAGGCATCTGTGCACTAAGGAAGAAGCTGGGGAACAGGAGATGGAGCCTGCCTATAGACATCTGTGCACTAGGGGAGGAGCTGGGGAACAGGAGATGGAGCCTGCCTATAGACATCTGTGCACTAGGGGAGGAGCTGGGGAGGAGGAGATGGAGCCTGCCTATAGACATCTGTGCACTAGGGGAGGAGCTGGGGAGGAGGAGATGGAGCCTGCCTATAGACATCTGTGCACTAGGGGAGGAGCTGGGGAGGAGGAGATGGAGCCTGCCTATAGACATCTGTGCACTAGGGGAGGAGCTGGGGAGGAGGAGATGGAGCCTGCCTATAGACATCTGTGCACTAGGGGAGGAGCTGGGGAGGAGGAGATGGAGCCTGCCTATAGACATCTGTGCACTAGGGGAGGAGCTGGGGAGGAGGAGATGGAGCCTGCCTATAGACATCTGTGCACTAGGGGAGGAGCTGGGGAGGAGGAGATGGAGCCTGCCTATAGACATCTGTGCACTAGGGGAGGAGCTGGGGAGGAGGAGATGGAGCCTGCCTGTAGACATCTGTGCACTAGGGGAGGAGCTGGGGTGGAGGAGATGGAGGCTGCCATAGACATCTGTGCACTAGGGGAGGAGCTGGGGTGGAGGAGATGGAGCCTGCCTGTAGACATCTGTGGACCACAGTGGGAGCTGAGGAGGAGGAAATGGAGCCTGCCTATAGATAACTGTGCACTATGGGAGAAGCTGGGGAGGAGGAGATGGAGCCTGCCTACAGACATCTGTGCACTAGGGGAGGAGCTGGGGAGGAGGAGATGGAGCCTGCCTGTAGATATCTGTGTACTAGGGGAGGAGCTGGGGAACAAGAGATGGAGCCTGCCTGTAGACATCTGTGCACTAGGGGAGGTGCTGGGGTAGAGGAGATGAAGCCTGCCATAGACATCTGTGCACTAGGGGAGGAGCTGTGGGTGGAGGAGATGGAGCCTGCCTGTAGACATCTGTGCACTAGGAGAGGAGCTGGGGAGGAGGAGATGGAGCCTGCCCATAGACATCTGTGCACTAGGGGAGGAGCTGGGGTGGAGGAGATGGAGACTGCCTGTAGACATCTGTGCACTAGGGGAGGAGCTGGGGAGGAGGAGATGGAGCCTGCCTGTAGATATCTGTGGACCACAGTGGGAGCTGGGGAGGAGGAGATGTAGCCTGCCTGTAGATATCTGTGGACCACAGTGGGAGCTGGGGAGGAGGAGATGGAGCCTGCCTATAGACATCTGTGCACCACAGCAGGAGGTGAGGCGGAGTAGATGAAGCTGAAAAGAAAGATTCCAGAGGGGCAACAAGGCATTTTTGAGGCCACAACCTCTGCAAGAGTAAGCTCTGAGACAATGTGTAAATATAGTAATCATCATCACCATCAGATAAGTACAACCTAATACATTGAGAAATCCAGGTGTTACTAGCCTGATGCAAAAGAAATTGTGGCTTTTATCATTACTTATGATAATATTTGATTAGTCTTTTTTCAAATTTAATTTTTTAAATTGACATACTATTATACATATTTATCATGTAGAGCATAATGTTTAAAAACATACATACGTTGTGTAATGGTTAAATCTGACTAGTTAACAAATGCTTTCCCTCTCATCATTATTTTTGTGTGAGAACACAAAATCCACTCTGCAGTTCCAAGCGTACAACACATCAGCAGGTGTAATTCGATTCTTGAGAGGCAGGTTGCATATGGATCCATCCACAGAAGAGGCAGCTATGAGCTGGACCCTGGACAGGGCTCCTCGCCTCATGGAGGAGCCAAAGGCAAGGCAAGCAGCGGGCCCTACCTCCCTGTGGGAGTCCCAGGGGCCAGGACTCCGGGTCACACTGTGCAGTGAGGCAGAGGGACACAAAGGTTGGCTGACCCGTTTATGGGGCCATTTCTCTCCAACACCACCTCCTTGCTTTTCATCTCAGAGGGAAAAAATTACTCTTGTCACCCTGGAGTTAGGTAAGAAAGGGAAGTTTGCTCCTAACTGCCACTCCACTCTGAGATCATCAGGTAGAGCTGATATTTTAACAAGTATGTACCAGTAATGACCATTCCAGTTGTTAAAAACAACTGCTCTGTACCACCTGGTCAACAGCTGCTGCCCTGAAACCCTTAAGTGACCCTCCCTAAGCCTACACCCACAGTACTTCCCATGGCCTGGTCCCTTCCCCAGGACCTCCCTGAAATTCAGCAACTCAAAAGTTAATGCATGGCCCAGCAGGGGACGTCCAGGACCCAGCCTCCTCCGGACAGGATTTGTTCTGATTGGTCAGTGCCTAAGCCACACCAGTTGCTAAAGATTTTGAATGCAGCCCCTGCTGAGAGACCTCAAGCAACCTGAGAAGCCAGCACTAGGGCCTGGAAGTAGGACCCTGTAGATCTTGCTTGCTGGTTGCTTTCTGGAGCAGAAAGCTTTTGCTACTAGAAAGTTTCTCTTAGTTTTTCGACTAAGGGTCTTTCCCTAGACGATCTGGCCTGGAAACAAACAAGGTGACACAAGAGTGGGGAAGAAAGCAATGAAATACAATTCTCTGAGCTAAGAGCTACCCAACCAGCAGGAAAGCCTTGCCGGCTGCCTGGTTCCTGCCCTCCTACCTCCACCTCCCTGGGGGCCCAGGGTCAATGCTTCCTCAAATCAAATTGGCTAACTGAAGAAACAAAGCCCCCAGGGCCAGCCAGCTGGGAAAACAAAGCAGGAGGCATAGCAATATCTGCTGCCTTGGTTTTCTTTTCCATATCGGTACAGGTTCAAAGGCAGGGGGAAGAGGGGGCACCAACACTCGCACACAGGTACCCACATGCACACAAGCATGCACACAAGTATGCACACGCACACAGGTACCCACATGTGCACACAGGTAACCCCACACACACACGCACACGGGTACCAATGCATGCACACAGGTATCCCCACATGCACACAAGCACACACAGGTACCCATATGTGCATAAGCACACACAGGCACGGTACCCACATGCCACACAAGCTACCTACACGCACACAAGCACACACACACAGCGTACCCACGCGACACACAGCACACACACACAGGTACCCACATGCACACAGGCCACGCCACATGCCACACAACTCGCCATATAATCACACATAAAGCACGCAAGCAGACACATCCGATAGTGTCTGGCAAAACATGAATTAGACTGCCAAGGCTCTATGTCCAATGTGAGTTGGGAACATTTTCTGCCATCTGCGAGTCAGGGCAGGTATTATACATAGTTGGGCTGATTTTCTGTGGTTTAGCCTGCCATGTGTTTGTCTTAGAAATACTGGCACCCTGACCAGTACTTGGCCTGCCTGATTGTTTGGGCAGAGGGGGACCCCCCAAACCCGCTGAGAACAGCAGTCGTCACAAGACGCCCAGGATTAGCACAAAAACTCACTAGCCATCAGTCATGCGCAAAGATCACAGGACAGCGCCATCTCCTAGCACCCCTTAAGCTGGGCAATCATCCCAAAACCCAGTTCCACGAAATCAGGACAGCGGGATGGCCACTTCCTTACCCGCTTGTGGTCCGCGGGGCTGTGGGCTAGACTGCGGCAATCACAGCTATCACTCCGTATTTCCCACGGCCAAAGTTTAACTTCGCTTCTGAAATTGTCTTGGGGGGAATGATTTTCCATGAGTCGTAGACACGTACACCTGCGACATAGAGACAAGGGAGAAGGGAAAAAGAGTTGGTGAGAAACTGGCAGGAAAGAAAGACCTCTTTTTTTTTTTTTTGGAGACAGAGTTTTCACTCTTTCTTGGGGCCCAGGTTGAAGCGGCCAATGGCGCGATCCTCGCGCCACTGCAACTTCTGCCTGCCGGGGTTCAAGCATTCTCCTGCCTCAGGCCCTCCCAAGTAGCTGGGATTACACGGCACCTGCCACACGCCCAGCCAATTTTTTATTTTTTTTTTTTTTTTTTTTTTTTTTTGTTTGTAGAAGAATGGCGTTCACCATGGGTTGGGCCAAGATGGTCTCATCTCTTGATCTCATCTGATCCACCTGGCCCTCGCCTTCCCAAAGTGCTGGTGGGATTACAGGCATGAGCCACCAGCGGGGCCTGGCCCAGAAGATGTCTTTCAAACATCCCCATCCGGGAATCCTGAAGTGGCATCCCATTAGTTGCCTGCAGTAGGAAAATGACAGATGTTACCAGATAACCCACAAAGGTGAGGCAGGGGCACCTCTATGTCTGCTCCCCAAACATGGTGGGGCAGAAAGCAATGGCGGCCCCTGCAGTCCCCACTGCCTGGGATTTACACAAGCCTCTTTTCTGAGTATTCTCGTCATGGCACAAGCTCCCTGGGAGCATGGAACGACATGATAGAAACAGTAATAACCTCCTCACAGGGCTTGGATGGTAAGTGTTTACCAATTACCATCCAGAGGCAGGGGGGAGACATGTGGCTAGCTGAGGGGGAATGGAGTAGAGGGATTTGCTTGCCATCTGTTGAACGGGTGGCCCAAAACGCATACTAAATTTCTTCATTCTTCTGCTGGGAAGTTCTGGTTTGTACAGCCATGCATACCAAAAGGAGAGAACCCTCACGGGTCTCCATACATAGGCAGAGATGGAAATTGAAGGAGTGCTGGAGTGATGTGAAATACTGGGGAGCGAATTCACCTCGCCAGCACTAGTGTTTTTATGACTCTGTAGCACTGGAGGACGGGTAACAGCAGGCCAGAATCCACGAGTGTGGCCAATCGTATTTGTCTTCTCTAATTCGCACCCCAGTTTCTGCGCTATGCAGTAATCACAGTGACAAAACATAGAATGCTTTGTCATTCCTGTGAGTGCCCTCCCATGTGAAGAATAAAGTACCACCTCTCAAATGAATGAGCTTCCTGGTAACTCACAACGCCCTGCATGGCAAGGTGCAATTATTAAACATTGCGTTTTTTACAGACCCCCGATAAGAATCACGCGGCTCATGAGGTCAGGTCCCCTGGCCAAAGTAACACAGAAAGTAAGTAGCAGAGTGGATTATGAACTAAGCCTGACTGAAGGCGCCATTATCACTGCGGTAAACAACTAGGAGAATGAAGGGCTCTCAGATGTTTGGCATACCTACCTGTGGAGATGTGAAATAAATTAATATAATCATGGGTAAAACAAGCGCTGATAGGTGGAATATATTAATAATAACTTAGTTATTTTTCAAATTGATTCATGGAAAAGGGGATTAGGATGAGCATTGTAAAGAAAAAATGAGGGCCAGGAGCAGTGGGCTAATGCCTGTAACCCAGCACTTTGGGGAGAGACTGGGTGGGAGAGATGGCTGAGGCCAGGAGTTTGAGACAAGCCTGGGCAACAGCGTGAGATCCTATAACTACAAAAATATAAAAATGCCTGGCTTGGTGGTTTGAGTCCTATATGTTTAAGCCTCGTCATTCCCGTGATTCGGGAAAGCTGAGGTGGGAGATCACTTAAACCCAGAAGTTTCGCAGGCTGCAGTGAGCCACGATCACACCATTGTACTCCCCTGGGTGACAGAGTGAGGAGGAAAGAAGGAGGAAGGAAGGACGTGAGGGAGGAAGGAAGGGAGGGAGGGAGGGAGGGAGAGAGCAGGTGTTCAAAGTAGAGCAGGGTGTATTCCCATCCTTGCTTGTCTGAGTCATCAGCAAACATGTTTTGAGGGTTCCATGTGAGCCAGATATTGTGTAGATGCCAGACAAAGACTAATAAAAGACATAGTGTTTAGACACGATGGGCATGTAAACATGTCAACGTCTGTAAACAATGCCCTAAGTAAACACAAGGTATGTAGAAAGGGAACAGAGAGCACATGCAGGTCTTTAATACTTACTAGATGTTAAGGTTAGAAGAGGCCAAGACAGAGCCGCTGCCTTTATCTGGGTCACAGTGGAAGAAGCTATTAGAACACACAGTATGTGTTCCCAACTACCAGATACACAGTAAGGGGCTGCCACAAAAGCAGCTTCAGAAATTGTGCAGGCTGAGAGTTCACGGATAATCTGAGTGGGTAAAATGACAAAGTAGCACTTTCTCACTTCCATTCTGCTGGCCAAGAATGGACATTAGTGTCCTGGTTAGGTCCAAACATCACATGGAGCAAAATAATGACTTCTCAGGAAGGGAACTAAGGCCCCTTCCAGCTCTGACAGCCCATAATTTGATAACCCCCTATGTATTTCTTCAGGGCCACGAAGGTGATAGTCTACATTAAGGTAGCATTTTTCAGTATGCACAATATGCCTTTACAAACATTCTCTCTCTTCATCTGAAAAACCAGAGTTAGTCGCATCTTTTTCTCTTTCAGTGTACCTGGGGCATAGCAGGCACACAACAAAGATTTCTAGGATGAATAAATATCATTACAAACCAAAGAGCAAGTAAACAAATGTGATAAATAAATGAGTAGAAAAGAATGAATTGAATGAATCAGTGAGTCACTATGAGATTTCCATTTAAGAGACACACAAAGGCCGGGCGCGGTGTCTCAAGCCTGTAATCCCAGAACTTTGGGAGGCCGAGACGGGCGGATCACGAGGTCAGGAGATCGAGACCTTCCTGGCTAACACGGTGAAACGCCATCTCTACTAAAAAACAATACAAAAAATTAGCCGGGCATGGTGGCAGGTGCCTGTAGTCCCAGCTACTCGGGAGGCTGAGGCAGGAGAATGGCGTGAACCCGGGAGGCGGAGCTTGCAGTGAGCTGAGATCCAGCCACTGCACTCCAGCCTGGGCGACAGAGCGAGACTCCATCTCAAAAAAAAAAAAAAAAAAAGAGACACACAAAAACTAAGATTCCCAGAAGTGAATGGCCAGCCCCAGGTCATACCACTAGTAAGAGACAAAACTATGACAGTTTCTTCCAATTCCACGTCCAGTTGTCTTTCTACTCCAACAAGTTACCTCTAGGAGAAAGTTCTCTTCTCCATCTTAACGTTTCTCTGCTAAGTAGGAAGGTCTTAAACCAAGTCTACAGGCCAAGCACTGGAAGGCGTGCTGGCCGGCAGAGAGAGAAGACCCACATTAAAAAGTAGGGAGCCTCCCTGAGATTCTCAGCCCTGCCACTGCCATTGTGCACATGGAGGTAAAACCACCTTCACTATCAAAGAGCTCTTCCCTAATTCTCACCTACAAACAAAATCCATCTCTTTGGGTCTTCTATTCAATAGAAGTGAAAAAGCAAGTATGTAAGAGTCCATCCTATGCCTGAAGGCCATCCTGAACCACTCACCAACTTTCCTTCTCTTGGCTAGGTTGAAAAATTCCAACATGACATTTTTATCCTACCTTCATAATTCTTATTTCTTTCTCTTTTTTTGACGAGACAGGGTCTTGCTCTATGACTCAGGTTGGAGTGCAGTGGCACAAGCACAACTCACTGCAGCCTTGACCTCCTGGGGTCAAGCAATTCTCCCACCTCAGCCTCCTGGGTAGCTGGGATTGCAGGCAGGCGCCACCACGGCCAGCTAATTTTTTGTATTTTTTTTTTAAGAGACGGAGTTTCCTAGGCTGGTCTCCAATTCCTGAGCTCAAACAAACTGCCCACCTCAGCTTCCCAAAGTGCTAGGATTACAAGCATGAGCCTCCGCGCCCATCCCTTAATTCTTATTTCTATTTAATTAGCATAGACTATAAGCTCCATAGAACAAGGACAATGCTTAAGGCTAGTGCACAGTTCTCTACCTTCCTCCACACTGAACAGCCCAGAAAAGGCCTCTGCCAGTGTGCAGTTAGCTCAAGCGGATTGGTGGCTCCGTGGCCTCCACACTGCACCCTGACTTGCGTGTTCCTTTCTAGCTGTCTTTTCTTCATGGCAGCACCATGCTGCTGACTCACGGTACAATACGATCTCCAGGTGAATTTGAGAGAACACCCCGGACTTGCTCATCTTGTGCTTCTAGTTGGTTTTTCATCCAGACAGGATTTCTGCACTAATTAGTCCCCTCTGACCTCAGTATGATGCTACTCCCTAAAGAGCAAAATAGCACAGGGGAGGAGTTACTAAACTGCCCAGAGTTTCTGGTGAGATCCTTTTCTACCCACAAAGATGGTCCTTCAAAGTGAGTGATTTTAAATTCCTTCCCTTGTACTTCAAAACTACATAATAATAAAGAGGAGGGAGAGAAAGGGGAGAAACAGATGATGGCCAAAATGTACAGAAAACATCCCCACATCTGGCACTGTTCTAAGTACTTTACAGCAATGTTCTCAAACTGTACTATGCCCATAGACTGCTCCCCTCCACTCCCCACCCCAACCCC
>NW_016827192.1:143412-202357 GCF_001698545.2 Rhinopithecus bieti | reverse complement strand
TACTTCAAAACTACATAATAATAAAGAGGAGGGAGAGAAAGGGGAGAAACAGATGATGGCCAAAATGTACAGAAAACATCCCCACATCTGGCACTGTTCTAAGTACTTTACAGCAATGTTCTCAAACTGTACTATGCCCATAGACTGCTCCCCCTCCACTCCCCCACCCCAACCCCCCGGCCCCGGCAAGACACTGAACAAGTGCAGGTTCTGATTCCAGAAGTCCAGGCGGGACCTGAGATTCTTTTCTAACCAGCTCCCAGAAAATCCCCAAGGGCTGATCCACAGACCACAACCACACTTTGGGTAGCAAGGTTTAACAAGCACTATCTCAGCGACAGAGGAGGACAAGAGAAGGTACATCACCTGGCCCAAGGTCAGATTGCTAATGAATGGCACAGCCAGGATTCCAGCCCAGGTGTTCTGATTTCAGAGCCTGTGCTCAGCCAGACATCAGCCTCCCGCTGTTAGTTAGCAAGACCTGACACTGTTTCCCAGTCAATCCTGAGGGGCACAATCATAATGTCACACTGCTCTAGGGATAAGGGCAGCAAGTCCTGTCATGCACAATATATTCCCTGGTTGACTCTTTGCTTTCTTTTTTTTTTTTTTTTTTTTTTGAGACATGGTCTCACTCTGTCACCCAGGCTGGAGTGCAGTGGCACGATCACAGCTCACTGCAACCTCCACCTCCCGGATTCAAGTGATTCTCCTACCTCAGCCTCCTGAGTAGCTGGCGTGACAGGCTTGTGCCACCATGCCTGGCTAATTTTTGTATTTTCAGTAGAGTCGGGGTTTCATCATGTTGGCCAGGCTGGTCTCAAACTCCTGGCCTCAAATGATCCCCCTACCTCGGCCTTCCTAAGTGCTAGGATTACAGGCGTGAGCCACACCTCACCCAGCCCCTGGTTGATTCTGATCTTCTGGGTGGACTGTACCTCTGGACAGCTCTTCAGCCAATTATGTTGCACCTGAGCACTTTGTAAACCTAGTACTTTGTAAAATACATCATGAGAGAGCAGAAACAAAGAGTTAGGAAAAGTTGAGATAAACATGTATTGTTTCTTTTGTCGATTTATCATGGGACAGACGGGTCCTGCAGGAGCCGTTCTCTTCATGGAACCACACTGGCTTCAACTTCATCAGTGGATAATGATTCATTTTTTTTCCCCCTTGTTTAAGAGCAAGGCTTTCTGGATTCCAGCTTCCAGAGCCATTCCTTTTTAGATACTGAATATGCATGACCTTGGCTGCTCACCAACACCCACACAGTTCCTGATTTGTTTAGGTTCTTCCCCTTCTGGACTGCTGATGGGACCTTACAAACCAAGCTCAGTCTTCTTTAAAGAGAATTTGGATTGTTATTACCCCAACTCCTGCCTCTGAGTCATCATTCTTTTCACGTTAACTTTTTACATCAGGCATCTCAGTTGCATCTGACAATCCTTTAACACAGTTTGTATACATAGGAAGGCCATTTCTGCCAACCCTACTTATTAACTCTGGCCATTGCGTTTCCTTCCCATTTAATCTATCTCCCATTTCTTTGAGACAGAATTTTCGCTCTTCTTGCTCAGGCTGGAGTGCAACGGCGCGAGCTCGGCTCACCGCAACCTCCACCTCCCAGGTTCAGGTGATTCTCCTGCCTCAGCCTCCCGAGTAGCTGGAATTACAGGCATGCACCACCCAGCCCAGCTAATTTTGCATTTTTAGTAGAGATGGGGTTTCTCCATGTTGGTCAGGCTGGTCTTGAACTCCCGACCTCAGGTGATCTGTCTACCTTGGCTCTATCTCCCATTTCATTCCACAATAGTGTATCCCACTTCAAATGTTCAATGGGCTATTAGTCAGACACACCCAACTATACAGAGAGAGCAAGAGTTGGGTTTCAATCGACTGGCAATACTTAGGGTGACAAACCATCCTGGTTCACTCAGAACTAAGGGAGGATCCCAGGATGTGGGGCTTTTAGTGCTAAAACCCAGACAAGTTGGTCACCTTACTAATACCACATCTTTGCACACTAAGCACATGACTGGGCCTTGAGTCTTATCAGCCCCAACTTTCCCACTGACACGCTGAGTGACCTCATGCAAGTCTCTTTACAACTCTTGGCTCCTGTTTGTCCAGCAAAACTATAAAACAATGCTTAAGGTCTTTACCTACCTCACAAAAAAATGTTGTCTGGATTAAGAGTTTTTTTAGGCCAGGCGCGGTGGCTCAAGCCTGTAATCCCAGCACTTTGGGAGGCCGAGACGGGTGGATCACAAGGTCAGGAGATCGAGACCATCCTAGCTAATACGGTGAAACCCCGTCTCTACTAAAGAATACAAAAAAAAAAAAACTAGCCGGGCGACGAGGCGGGCGCCTGTAGTCCCAGCTACTTGGGAGGCGGAGGCAGGAGAATGGCGTGAACCTGGGAGGCGGAGCTTGCAGTGAGCTGAGATCCGGCCACCGCACTCCAGCCTGGGCGACAGAGCCAGACTCCGTCTCAAAAAAAAAAAAAGAGTTTTTTTAAATGCATAAAAATTCCAAGAAGGATTTCTCAACACAATATAGCACAGTATATATATATATATATCTCCTGTGCCCAGGAGGGATGCCCATGTGCAGTGACTATACACAGGTGCCTATGAAGAGTTTCACAGGGCCAAAGGCATTCTTTTCTATTTTTTGTTTTATTTTTTCTAGAGAGAGGGTCTCGCTGTCACTCAGGCTGAAGTATAGTGGCACGATGATAGGTCACCGCAGCTTCAAACTCCTTGGCTCAAGGGATCCTCCCGCCTTAGCCTGCTGAGTAGCTGGGGCTATAGAAGCAGGCCACCACACCCAGCCACCAAAGGCATTCAGACATAGCTGTCTGTGGTGGCCACAGCTGTAACTTGCAAAACCTAATCACATTTATAAACGGGCCAAAGTCATTGTCCCAAACAAGTCTAGCCCTGCCCCAGAGCACTACACCCAGACTCGCCTTCAGCAGCGGTGGTCTCCCACACACATGGCTCAGAACCCACCCTGGGCAAAGCCATGCATCCTGACAGCCAGCCCTCCTATCTTCCCTGTCTGTGGCTGCCCTAATTCAACTCCCTGGAAACAGTCCCTGAGACAACTTCCCATCACCTGCTTCTCAACACACCCAACCCACACAGTGGATACACAGAGCGGGACCTCGCAGAGACCAAATCCGTATTCGAGAATTATAAATGTATCCTTAAGGCTGATGTGAAAGTGCTGGCAAATTCCTCAGAAGGTTCCCCCGGCCAGAATGCAGGGTGACCGAAGCTGTAAAGCATGGTGTTCCATCCACAGCCTCACGCTGCCACAGCATCAGATCCCAGGTTGAGGCAGGGTCTGCTCCTTTTTTCCCACAAGGAGGAGTCTGGAGCACAGGCCGCAGACCTTGGACCAGCCGTGGGGCCAGCTTTGGCCCTTACGTGTGTTTTACTTGGCTCGCGCAGTGTTTGTAGAACTATACACTGGCTGCCAACTTGTAAGACTCAGCAGTTTTCACATGAAACTCCAGACCTCGGGGTTCCTCTGGAAAACCAGAAGATCTGGCAAACTGGGCCCTGCATTCTGCACGGCAACCAGAGCCTGCAGCTGACGAGCAACTCTCCTCGGAAGCACGCTTCTCCAGGTCCTCAAAGGCCCTTCCCCTTCCCCATGTCTCTCCAACACGGGAACCGAGTATCCATTACTATGTTCAAATTAAGATACGGGAAAATGCTTCTTGAATCTGCATCTCCATCAAAAGTGGAAATGACATATATTGTCCAAGAAGGCCACAGACTTCAAGAAAAATAGGAGAAACCATATTTCTTTGAGGTGGTAGAGTTGTTATGGCCAGGCATGGTGGCTCACGCCTGCAGTCTCAACACTTTGGGAGGCCGAGGCAGGCGGATCGTTTGAGCCCAGGGGTTCAAGACCAGCCTAGGCAACATGGCAAAACCCCATCCCTACCAAAAAATATATATAAGTACAAAAATTAGCCAACCATGCTGGTGTGCACCTGTAGTTCCTGCTACTCGGGAGGCTGAATGGGTGGGAGGATGGCTTGAGCCCAGGAGGCGAAGGTTGCAGTGAGCCAAGACCACACCACTGTACCCCAATCTGGGCAACAGAGCCAGATCCCGACTCCAAACAAAAAAAAAAAAGAGTGTTGTAAACTTGAAAGTGGCCTCCCATAGGCCTTTGAGTCTGTAACCCTTCGCATCTTGTGTCTTCAAAGTACCTAACCTACTAAACATCATAAATACCCAGCTATAGAAATTAAGATTAGAGAATCAGTTTCAATAGCTCATCCCACTATAATGGGTTAGAAGAAACCAGCATATGGGAAAGGCCAATTTGATTCCATCTGGCTCAGCTACGGGCAGGCAGCTCTGCCCAGGAAGGCACTCTGGTATTTTCTTGGGCAGAGGCAACAATCCAGTCCATACGCTATTACTTCCCAAAGGTAATCACACATTGCATGGACCTGTTTGCAACACTGACTGCACCTCCCTGTGTTCAGCAAACAAGGGATATATCATTTTATAGATTATCTTCTCTGTCATACAATTCATTCCTTCCATGTTCCAATTACCCATTACTTTTTCTGGTATGATAATCCCAGTGGATCAGAAAAGGGCATGTTGATGGCACCAAGGTGTGCCCAGAGCCAACACAATACTTACGTCGCTGCTCTTGGGCCTCGTCAATGCCAGGCTATCTCGGGCCAAGGCCACAATCACGTTGCTTTTCTCTCCGGCCCAGTGCACCACCATCTGATTGTGGGAATCATTCAGACTAACCTGAAAGAAATCAATATAGGAATTAGGATCCATAATAAGTGATGGCCACAAACATTCTAAATCAAGACTCCTTCCTCCTTTGTCAAGCAGAAACGATTAAGATTCTGACATCTGGGATTACAGGCTTGAGCCACCGCGCCCGGGTGGATCATGAGGTCAGGAGATCGAGACCATCCTGGCTAACACGGTGAAACCCCGTCTCTACTAAAAATACGAAAACTAGCCGGGCGAGGTGGCGGGCGCCTGTAGTCCCAGCTACTCGGGAGTCTGAGGCAGGAGAATGGCGTAACCCCGGGGGGCGGAGCTTGCAGTGAGCTGAGATCCGGCCACTGCACTCCAGCCTGGGCGACAGAGCGAGACTCCGTCTCAAAAAAAAAAAAAGAGTCTGACATCTAAAGCATTTGGGCCAAGGGGGTCTCTTCCCCTCCCACCTCATGCATATTCTGTCACACTCAGCTTCCCCACAAAGAAATATGAGTCCCCTGCTATTTTGGATGTAAACAGATTGTAGAAAGGTTTCTTGGGCTCTCATTGGCATAACCAATTCCTTTGATTATTTTCATCCTTTATGATACCAATCTCTGGTTACTCTGATCCTTACTCCATGTATGACATGCACTGGTAAGATTTTAAACCAAAGCATGGAAACACTGCCCTTCCTCAGAAAAAAATTCATGGGCCAGAAAGACCACATGCTTTTCAAACTTCTGTTCAAACTACGTTTTCTCTGGCCGGGTGATACCGTCATTCACTTTCAGCTGGTAATGAGAAATGAGAGAAGTAGCCTTGTGAAGCTTCTCACAATCACTTTTGAAGTGTCTCAAATAAGGAAATATTTTAGTTCTCAGACTTTTAGACTTTGGTAAACCAATGAAATAAAAATGAGGAAGGCCAACAGAGGACTGGTCGGCAACTTCTATTCCACCAAGTAAGGACATCACAAAAACAGGACTAGCTATTCTGTCAATCTCTTTCCTCTGCTTCCTGAGGACACCGCAGACTCTGGTCCAGGCTGTGGGGCAGGAGGTGTGGCCTGGGACTGAGTTCCAGCAGGTGGAATGTGAGCGAAGTCATCAGGGCCACTATCAGTCTGGCCCCCATCCAGTCCTGTTTTCTTTCCCCACCCACAGGCCTCATTCAGAGGACTCCAAAGCCCCAGAGGAGGGCAGAGCCAAAGACAGAAGGAGCCTGCATCCCGAAGGAAAAGACCTCTGCTAATCAGTAACATTCATCCTGAACTTCTCATAACCCGGAGCCTCAACTCAGCCACACCACTGAGCCTTTGGGATTTGTCTGTTATGCAGCTCACCTTACAGGCCAATTTGACCACTATCCAGAGTCGCTGTCATTTTTTTTTTTTTTTTTTTGGTTTTGGTTGGCAGCGGAGCTCTCGCTGTCTCCCGGGCTGGTAGTCCAGTGGACCGATCTCGGCTCACTTGCAAGCTCCGGCCTCCCGGGTTTAGGCCATTCCCTGGCCTCGCCGTCCCCAGTGTGGTACTACAGGTGCCTGCCACCGCGACGCCCGCGCTAGTGTTTTTTTTTTGGTATTTTTTAGTGTAAGAGACGGGTTCACCGGTGTTCCGCCAGGATGGTCTCATCTCCTGACCTCGTTGATCCGGCCCCGGTCTCGGTTTCAAAAGTGTCTCTGTGATGGCTTAGCCACCGCGCTTCCGGTCCGCTGTCATTCTGTCATTTTTTTTAAAGACGTGTTAACACTGAAAACTGAAGGAGGATGCCATCTCAGAATAAAGAACAGTTGTTTCGCTGTATGGAAAACTACATTCTTTTTATTTTCTTACTTCACTGTTGGCTGTTGGACACCTGTCTGAGGACTGGCATTTGAACACCTGTACCATACATTCCACCCACTCTGTGGAAAGCAAAGTCATGACAGGAATAACAATAATTCTGAGGGCTGGTCAGGCTCAGTGGCTCACGGCTGTAATCCCAGCACTTTGGGAGGCCAAGGTGGGCAGATCACCTGAGGTCAGGAGTTCAAGACTCACCTACCCAATATGGTGAAACCCCGTCTCTACTAAAAATACAAAAATTAGCCAGGCATGGTGGCATGCACCTGTAGTCCCAGCTACTCGGGAGTGAGGCAGAAGAATCACTTGAGCCCAGGAGGCGGAGGTTGCAGTGAGCCGAGATCGAGCCACCACACTCCAATCTGGGCAACAGAGCAAGACTCAGTCTCAAAAAAAAATTCTGAGAGGTGGTCCAACACTCAGAAGCAGGACAACACCCTGAAACCAGGAGCACAGGCTGCCTCTCTTGCTGAGCGATGTCTGAGAGAAGCCCATTCCACCAGCCTCCTCAACTTCAGCTGTCTCAGGCACACGTGGAAAGAAATCAAGCTTCTGGGACTCCAGCCCACACAGTCCACCCCACCCACGAGTGAGGCTTAGACTGATGACAGTTCAAGCCTTGGCCAACCTGCCCTCCAGGCTGTCTTCTCATCAAGGCTCTGCAGCAGAAAACCCACAGCTCCTTTCTCCTTCTCTCGCTTCCTCTCCCCAGCACTCTCGAACTTTCCCCGCCCACTCCTTGAGGTGCTCTCAGATGTCATCAGGGAGAAGAGAAACACCTGTACCACATACTTGGCAGGCAGAGGGACACAGCAGCTAATCCTTAACGACGCTACTTGGGGTTTTAAATACCTGCATTTAATTTGATCCAGGATCAAACTCTTTTTGAAAAAATTTGAAAATTTTACTTTTAAACTCTTACTTTAAAGAGAAGGACCTAGGAAAATATGTCCTTCCAAAATGTCTCTTCTCACTCCCAGATAGATAAGTCCAGGCAAGCACTAACTGAGAAGTGCAAATAAGAAGTAGAAGTAAATAAATTATTTAACCCAGAATGCTACAAAGAGAAAGCAGCTAAAGGAATCTCCTATGGTCACTGAAGCCTTCCCTTTTCCTCCTCTCTCTTTCCAGCCCAATCCTCTGGATGCATCTGGAGATCAGAAACTCACAACACAGGTGCCCTGGGAAACCCAGGTAAAAGTTTCCTCCCCTCCCAAAACATCTGCACTCTTGAACCAGAGTGGGGATAGAAAACTATGCAAATGTCAATAAAATAAAGGACTAGGAACCTAGAAAAAAAATCACCCATGTTCCCCTGGGGTCTGGGATAAAAAGTCCTCAAATATTCAACTTGGGCATCCTTAAAGATGATGTCAAAATGTTCCCTCTGGCAGGTAACACTCAGATAACGCTTTGAGTAGGTTGCAAAGCTTTCAGTGGTCAGAGGGGGCAAAAGGTCTGAAGACAACTTGCTGAAATCGATCTGCTCAGAGGACAGGAGGCCTCCTCACCAATCCCAAGGCCGGTGAAAGGTGAGAAGAGCACCAAGGGCAAGCCTCGAAACATCCAGGGGCTTTTCTACAAAGAAAACCTCTAGAAGGCAAGCCTGGTACGACACCTGTTTGTTTCTTTCTTTGTTTCTTTCTCTTTTTTTTGTTCTAGAAAAGCCTTTTTTATTAGATGTGCCTTTTACTTGTAAGAGCAGACTGAAAGGGGGCAGCCCAGTAGGGGGATAAAATCCCTGGCAAGAAATGACTTGTACGAGGGCCACCAGGCACTCGCAGGAACAGCTCAGCTCCTTCGCTTGGCGAGATGTCAGGCACATCCTGGTCATGAGAATAACTCGCTGGTGAGTCACAGCTGATCCCCAAGGCAGCCCAGGTGCCCATCCCCCCACAGCAGACCTAGTCGTAGGAATCAGGAATGATGTGCGCAGCACAGGAGAGCCAGCAGGCAGGCTGGCGGGAAGTAAATTTTATTATCACCAAGACATGCATTCTGCCCTCCAGCCTCACCTTCCTCCTCTGTCTCCACCCTGCCCCCATCCTCACCCCCAAGGGAAAGAAAAGAAGTCATCAAAGCAGGCTTTTCCCGGCTGGCTCTCCATGGCAGGTGGCCAAGACACCAGCAGCCCAGGGCAGCCCCCAGCAATCAAAAACAACCTACAGGTCCTTAGATCCCTTTACTTAACTAGTGGCTTCCAGTTTGTTTGGTTCCTTTTCCATCCATCCCCAGGGATCTCCCCGTGATGTCCCCTTTCCTCCTCCGCAAGCCTTTTTCCATCGCCAATCCCCCACGCAGGTCCCACAGCCAGAAGACACTGGCCTGGGAGTGGGTGGGAGGGTGGCCTTCCCAGGAACATAACCTTGACGTGCAATCAGCTATAACCACAACCCCGGGGTGTGAACAACCTTCCCTCTCCCCTCTCTAGCTCACAGGGCATAGCTGGAGCTTGATAAATGAGATGCAATTAATTGGAACTGTTAAAGCAGCGGGGAGGGGCTGAGTGCCTCCCCTCAGAAGGCAAACAGAGAAAAATTACAGGCCCCAGAAACCTCTGAACACACAAACTGCATCGTAAACAACAAACAGCATCTGGCTCATTGGCAGGTCATTAAGAGTCAAGATAACTCCCCCCACCCTACCCCCCAAGATCACCTGGCCTGGGGGGGGAGTCCCATGCCCTACCGAAGGTCAAAATCACCTGAGAGGCCCCACTCCACGCCTACCGGCTCTGTCGCCCTCTGCCTGGAGCCCAGGAATCAGTCTTTTTTAAAAGACACACCCAGCCAGGTGTAGCAGCTCACGCCTGTAATCCCAGCACTCTGGGAGGCCAAGACAGGTGGATCACGAGGTCAGGTGATACAGACCATCCTGGCTAACACAGCAAAACCCCGTCTCTACTAAAAATACAAAAATTAGCCAGGCATGGTGGCAAGGGCCTGTAGTCCCAGCTACTCGGGAAGCTAAGGCAGGAGAATTGCTTGAATCCGGAAGGCAGAGGTTGCAGTAAGCCGAGATCATGCCACTGCACTCCAGCCTGGGCGACAGAGAGAGACTCCGTCTCAAAAAAAAAAAAAAAAAAAAAAAAAGAAGACACACCCCAACCCCAGGTATTTCTACCGCAGCTTCTTTGGGAAACAATGAATCTAGTTGATTCCCCTGCCTCCCAGCAGGAGCTGGAACTAAATGATGGTAACTAGAAAGATACACCATTTTATGGGGATTTGGGATGGTCATTAAGACTCTAGGACATACCGATGATATATGCTACAATGTGGATGAACCTCACAAACAATATGCTAAGTGAAAGAAGCCAGATACAAAAGATCACATATTGCATGACACCATTTATATGAAACGTCTCGAATAGGTAAATCCATAGGGACAGAAAGCAAATTAGTGGTTACCAGGGACTGGTAGATCAGAGAGGAGGGAATCACTGCTTAATGGGTAAGGGGTTTCATTTCAGAGCGATGGAAATGTTTTGGAAATCGTAGTGGCACAACATCGTGACGATATTAAATCCACTGAACTGTTCACTTTAAAATGGCTAATTTTATATAATGTGAAATACACCTAAATGTTTTTAAGGCCTCTAGGACCTGCAGAGAACATTATATTTCTCAAGTGCTAATCAAGAACCGAGGAGCTTCCACTCTTAAGAAGTGTTCCTTTTATCTCATCTCGAGCCTTCATGCTACCAAAATATGCAGCTAGAATGAGTCATACAGGAGGCAGGCTGGGGACTGGGTCTCTGGCCAAACCAATCCTTCAAAGTGCTGTCAGTGGCATCTGCAGAGCCACAGCATCCGCACGGGCCTCCCTGTCCCCAGCTGGAGAAACGGCTGCAGGCCCAAGGCTAGTATCCACCGCCAGTTCACAACAGTGGATGCCACCCACACCTTGACTCGCCTCGGCATCTTCATCAAACAAGTCCATATCACCCCACACACGTTGTCCCTCAGCCTCCCGCGTGCCCTGGCAACCCAGAGAGGTGAAATGATTCACCTCCTATTATTCAGAGTAAGGGGAAGGACCTGCTACCACCCAGTCCTCAAGTTCTGGGTTGTTATAAGTAGAGGGGAGGAAGTCAATGGCTTGGATGAAGGGACTGATTACTCATGCGTTCACTTGTGGATGAAGTAGGCATGGAGGTCTGCTAGGTGCCAGCCACCCTTTAGGCTCGTTAATCATTTCTTACCTGTTAGCTCATACAGAGCACTTCTGGGGAAAATCAGGGTTGCAAGTCTAAGCCAATGATAAGAAGTTTCCTATAAAACCACCAACATCTGTATAGTTGTTGAGCCTTATGCAGGAGGTGGGTCCCCTGAATAGAATGGGTCACAGGTACCCTTCTCTACATCTCCTCTTTCAAATTGGTCAAACCCAAAGATCAGGATGTCCTAGACTCCCACAGCTTGCAGTCCTCACAACTCCTACACAGCTTCCTCCCAGAACACGGTACGAGGAGGACAAATAAGGCAGTCTGATTCATTTCTCTGCTTCAATAGCAGTGAAATACAAAGAGTCATTTTTAAAATTCTACAATATAGCATAAAACAAATATCCTGTCCTTCAACTGTGAGGACAGAAGGAGCCAGGCACTCCCCTGTACTACACGACAAAACTGAGGAAGCCAGAGACAGCCTCCTGAGGTCCAAGGAGAACAAGGTTTTCCCAAACCATCCCTTTGCACGGCCTAAATGCTAGGTATGCAAATTGCCTCTCACTGTCCCTTTTCAAGACTGTGTTCTCACTGTATTTAGCAAGCTTATTATCCTCCCTGGACTCCTCACCTCAGAACAAGAGCTGAAATCTAGTTTACAAGCACTCCGGGAAGAGAGGCCCAGCTCGTGGAATCGCAGCTCACTCACTTGACTTCTGAGTTTGCTCAAGCTGCTTCACCCACAGAACTCCTGAACTACTTTGCTGATGAATTCAGGCTGCCCATTTTCCAGATGAGGAAACACGGAGAGGGACCTTGGACTAGAACTTAGCATTCACTACTATCTCCTTCACTGAAGCCACGACCATTCTACAGAGAAAAATACACATATGCCCTTTCCTTTCTCTTTGCTAAAAGGATGACAGTCATAATCTCGCTGCCTTAGAGTATCAGTTTAGAGAGCTTATTTCCCTTTCTGATTGATCCTTGGCAGGGAGAACCTATCTACTGTTTACCCCGTGTGCCACGCTGTCCTGGTGAACCCACTTTGTCAATGAGCGAATGTGTTTTGCTGTTTTGGGAGGGGCTCCCTACCAAAAACAAACTGTGGAAAATTCTCTTTCTCATGAACATAATATCACCCCTTAATTTACCAGTTGGTAAAAAAAAAAAAAAAAAAATGAGGAAAATATCAAAGCCAGAAAGAATCTCAGAGAACATCTAAACCAAATGCTACACTTTGCAAATGAGATTAAGCTCAGAGACAGACTTTAAGGCAATGTGGTGGTCCTCACTACCCTAAAACACAGGGCCCCAGTGCAGGAAACACAGTCAGAGCGAGCACAGCAAGCACCCCCTCAAGACTGCATACCCTAAGCCAGGACTTGCCTTACGTGAGGATTCCCCTATGAGCCCAAAGCCATTTCTCACAGCTCTTTAGGATGGTTCCAGACCCCCGACTTTCCCTCTGCAGCTCACCATAAATAGCCCCTCACCTTGTTCAGTCAATAAGTATTCATCAAGCACTTACTATATACCAGATGCTATACTAAGTGTTAGTAAAATGGCAGACTCACATCTGTAATCCCAGCACTTTGGGAGGCCAAGGCAGGCAGATCCCTCGAGCCCAGGAGTTTGAGACCAGCCTAGGCAACATGGCAAAACCCCATCTCTACAAAAAATACAAAAATTAGACAGGCTTGGTGGTGCATGCCTGTAGTCCCGGCCACTAGGGAGTCTGAGGTGGGAGGATCGCTTGTGCCCAAGAGGTCGAGGCTGCAGTGAGCTATGATCATGCCACTGCATGAGGGCCCACCTATTGATTCACCCCAACATTTATTTCACATAAGATTCACCCTAGCCATCTTCCCCCAGGGTTTCTACTCAACAGTGGCAGCCTGGGCGACAGAGCTAGACCCTGTCTCAAAAAATAAAAAAGAAAAATAACACGCTTCTAGGTCCTGCCTCACGGCTCTGAATATAGTAGGGAAAACACGCATTAAACAATGAATTCCAGGAATGATGATTGAATTACTGTTGTTACACAGGGGACCTAACCTCATGTCGAGGAGAAAGTGAGGCTTCACGGAAGACCTGACCTATGTACTGACACCAGAAGGATGAAGAGGGAGGAGTCAGGGAAAAGGAGATGGAGAAGTGAGGCAGAGAACAGAGACCCAGACCTAAGGCAGGGCAGAGCAAAAGCCAGGAATGAGAAGGGCCTTGATACTTGCTGTGTTTGAAAAATTACAAGATCAGTATGGCCAGGAGAAAGTGGAATTATATGAGATCTCCAGGTTTTAAAGGTGGGAAAAAAAGGCACTGCAAAAAAGCTGTGGATCCCCGCCTGAGATCAAAAATTTCACTAGATTACTTAGGATAGACAAATGTGTCTGCATAAATCTGAAACAAGTTAGCAGGTTGGTTTGAGTCTTGATCTCTCCGGTTTACCACCTGTCTTAACTATGGGTAAGTCACTTCACCTTTTCGAGCCTCAAGATACTCATCTCTGAAATGAGATGAATAATCATTCTTATCTTCCCCATTTTTCAAGATTGTCGTAAGAACCAAATGAGATGCAACCCATGGATGTCATTTCATAAACTCCGACGCACTAAAACCATTTCTTTTCATTACCAAATGCCTCTCAACCAAAATAAGCCATTCCTCACAAAACGGCTCCACATAAAACATTAACATTAGCGTAAGGCCTAAGAGCAAGCGACGACATATATAAAACGACAAAACGCTGCACGCCTGAGTCAAGCTAGGAGCTCCCACCTAACTGAAACTCACAGGCAGTTTTCTCCTTGATTCCCAGCTTAACTCCGAAACCTGGGGAAACCCAACCTCCAGGTCCCAAGGCTCCAGCCCAGACGTGACACTGTTTTCTAGCACTTTCCTAACCCCAAGAGAAAAGCATTTAAACATTACAACCCAGAACTGAAGGCCTCTATACCCTATCATTGGCTTCTTCACCACCCTGTGAGAGAAGCTATAAACAAGACTAATGGAGAAGGGGGAGTGCATTAAACCCCATGGCTCTGCCAATTTCTCAGTAATATGAGATGCCCTCTGGGCTACCAGGAGGTGAGGCAACAGGCGGACGTCCCACAGGCTCTGATCTGCTAGCTAAACTCCCCCAGCTCTGTTTAGATAGCTCTTTCACCTCTAGCCAACTTCCACATCCACTCCTTCATTTCTCTCCTCTAGAGATTGAAGGCCTTGTTTCTGCAGTAACCGTCCCACCCCCACCCCACCCATCACCACCACCACCAACAGCACACCTTGCCAAATTCAGCAAACCATGTGCACAGTTAGCTGCAGATTTTTTTTTTAACCACTCAGTGAGAGAATTTCAGGGAACGAAATATACAAAGATGAGGTAAGTCATAGGTACAGAGTCTCAGGTTACTCAATTAATTGAGCACAGGTTTAAAACACGCAAGTCCTTCCAAACACTCCCGGTTTCACAGGACACTCACCACACTCTGCTGTGTCCTCACTCCCTGCCATCTCGGGCTCCTTGGCTGAGATCCCTGGGCAGCCAGCACTGGCCTTTCTTCCCAAGTCCCTGGGGCAGAGACACATGGATCTGTCTCGCATGTATCTCCTGGGCTAATAAAGAAAAGGGATCCTTAACTATCTGGGACCCGAACCCTGTAGCTTGCTATCTCACAGGTACCTACTAAAGTCTTCCCAGCCACAGTTTCCAAGCTAGCCTTTCTCCCCAGGTAGCTCTTAACCCAGGGCCCTCCAGGCTCAACCAGCTCATACCAGCCTTTCCAATGCCTCTGGGCACAGAGGCTTTCTAAGAGTCAAAAATTTCATCAAGGCCAGGCATGGTGGCTCACACCTGTAATCCCAGCACTTTGGGAGGCCGAGGCAGGTGGATCACGAGGTCAAGAGTTCGAGACCAGCCTGGCCAATATGGTGAAACCCCCGTCTCTACTAAAACTACAAAAAAATTAGCCAAGCGTGGTGGCGCGCACCTGTGATCCCAGCTACTCAGGAGGCTGAGACACAAGAATTGCTTGAACCCAGGAGGCAGAGGTTGCAGTGAGCCGAGATAGAGCCACTGCACTCCAGCATGGGTGACGGAGCAAGACTCGGTCTCAAAAAAAAAAAAAAAATCATCATGACACTATGCCTCAGCTCACCAGCCCACCAAAGTCAGAAGAAAATCATCTCAGTAACCCTAAAATATTAAAATCCCAACTGAGGGCCCACCCATTGATTCAACCCCACATTTATTTCACATAAGATTCACCCTAGCCATCTTCCCCCAGGGTTTCTACCCAACAGGCTAGTCTCTCTTCTAAATAATAGAGGTCACATCAGTTACCTTCTTCATTTAAAAACTCCCCAAAAGAGGGGGGACATAATAAACAACATATCGGTCTCCACACGGCACAAATGCATTTGATATAGGTACATCTTTTTATTGCCCTTGTCAGCCACTCAGATTTGGGATATAATCACATCAGCCTGCCTTTCTGAGAATTCGTAGCTGTGTTTTGAATCTAATTCAGGGGACTGGAGATAAATCATTGTGAAGGGTCCTGATTCTCCAAGCTAAGAGCCTGCAGCAGCAGCAACAGCAATGGCACGCTAAGTTAAAAGGTCAGCCAAGAAGAGGGGGAGGTTTATATGCAAAGATGAAGACCACACGCCTGTAGTGTTTGTCTTCATGCCAATCTGGAGGGTTGAAGGGAAGACAGACAGACCCAGCTACATCAAGGTAAGTCAACAAGAGCACAGGAAGCAAAGGGCAGGGCAGGGAGATGGCCCCACTGTTAAGGCACTATTTACATCTTTCATTGCTAAACAGAACGTGCAGGGTCTGCACTCCACCTTAGCGAAGCCCAACACAAGTGCAGTGTTTGTGCAAGGCCAGATGAGAAGTGAAGCCAGATTTGGTTCACCCTGTGAATAGCCAGCCTTCATTGACTAAGTGACTGACAGAAGGAGGCAACTGTGCAGAGGCATGCCCTAGAGTCAATAACTGGACCCACTTGGCCCTCCACGGTCCCCTGGTAAGTTCCTACCTAGGAAAGAAGGGCCACTGTCTCCTAACACTCAACTTGGCAGTCAGCAGCCACCAACACCTAGGGTCTAGACCCGAGCCCTCCACTCTTGCTTTTATTGCCCTGTTTGCGATGCCTACACGAGCAGCTCTTTGCAGGAACTTCTCTCTTGGGTGAAGCAAAGGTTGCCTACAGGTAGGAAGAAGAGGCCTCATCAAAGCTTGTGCTGTCTATACAGTAGCCAAGAGCCACATGTGACTATTTCAACTTTAAATTCGTTAAAATTAAATGAAAGACACTTCAAATCTTCAGTCACACTTGCCACATTTCACCTGCTCAATGGCCAGATCTGACTAGTGAATGTGGTGAACAGCACAGACAGAGAACATCACTCTCACAGAAAGATCTATCGAACAGTGCCACATCGGAGGGTCCAGGATGCGACCAGGAAGATAGGATCTTCCAGCTCTTGGCTAGTAGCAGTGCTATGGGCATGAATGTTACCGTTATAATAAACCCAGTGGATAACAGAACTTTGTAATTACTTTTTAACACACTATTGTACTCGTGATTGTTATGCAGTCCTATTTTTATGGAACTCACCATAAAATGCACAAAGCATTGGTCATGTTACAGTTTTAAAAAACTGAGCAACTCACAGTAACATAGGAGGAAACCCAAATCTTGATCTTGCTCAGGAGCCCATCCTGCCTTTTCTGGTTTTTAGCTTCATCAGCCACTTCAGTACTTGAAGTCCGCCCATGCCACTTCTTCGAAGGCCCAGGGTTCACAAGTCGATAAACCAATAAATTAGGTCGAAATTAACTGTGGTCCATTTTAAATTGAGGGAAATTGATTTTTGCATGTACGTGGCTAGACTGACTATAACATCTGCCAACAGAGTCTGGCATACCTAGAAAATGCATAGGAAGGTCCCACATTCATCAACAAATAGAATGTCTCAACCCCACAACCCAGACCACCTCTGGAGAAATACGAATCCCTGAATATTCAAACCAAAAATGGAGTGAGCTCTCTTTTACTTTCCATCACATTTATTTAAACCCAAATAAATGGAGGAAAGGTCAATGTAATGCCCCAGGTTTTAATACATTTTATGCATTTAAAACATTTAATACATTTTTATCAACTCTCAATTATCTGCATCTGAATTCTTGTCTAAAATTCTAAACTCCAAATTGCCTTTCCCTGAACACATTTATGCCAGCCATTTCCCTTATCAATAGATCAGAGAATGCAAACTCATTTTAATATTCACCTAAGCAAAACTTAATTAGGAAGGTAAATGAATGCTTTTAAAAAAAGACTAAATACATACATAGCAAAAGCAAATAGATTATTTTTTGGATTATCTGCTCTCCAGATTATGATAAGACTGCCCCCTGTGTCCCTCCATTACAGTGGGTGGAACAAAGCTGGCTCCATCTCTCTCTGCCCTGGGATTCAACAACGACACTACAAAGATGGCTGTCATCTCTAAGGAGGAAAAGACCAAAATCTGACAATGAAATGTTCCTACAACATCCACCTTTTGCCTTGGGATGTTCGTTGCTATAAGGATCTGCCTTGTGGATCCCAGGTCTCAAAGCAATTTATTAGGCATACCACTAACTTCATTTTACAGAGCATAGAGAAAATATTCTCGGAAAGAACACAAATTAAAACCAAGATCCATGATCACTGTATTCTGATGCTCTTACAAGCCTGGACTCCACATCTCAAGGGAACTGTGCTCCAGCATCTCTGCAAGTTATAAGAGGGCTACATCAGGCTGCTCTCCTGCTCTGCAAGAACCCTTGAAGTGAAAGGAGAATGACGTTTTTCTCACCTGGCCTGGAAAAAAAGTAATCATCTATTTTATATTATGACACTTCAGGTAATTTTCTAACAATTCACTATCATAATATCACAAATATAATTTAGAGCTAAAGTTAATCTCATTATTCAGGATACCAGGGACTACAGATAACAGGAAGCCACTTATAATTCAAGTTTCAAATTTTATGTACATACATGTTGTACATGCAAAGACTATTTCTGGAAAGATATACAAAAAGACTGATAACAATGGATGCCACCCGGGAAGGAGCTCTGGGTGAACAGGGGGCATGAGAGGGAAGGAAATTTACTTGTCACTACATACTCTTTTGTACAAATTTTGTTTTGTAAATGTGCATTACCTAATCAGATAGCTTTTTATTTCATCCCTTGAAATTCCACCTCCTTACTCTCACCAACCCCTTTCCTCCATTCCTTCCACCTCTCAAAGCCTCCACCTTCTGTGCCTCTAACCATGCAAGCTATTTATGAACTAAAAGTGGCCAGAGACTGGGCACAGAGCTCCCTAAGAAAAGATGCCAAGTGGAACCAGGAAGAGTTTTTCAAGGTCACAGCCCTTATTGAGCCAACTCAAGGCCCAAAGCAACTCTTCAGCTACGTAGAAGCCAATCTGAAACAGCAAATTCTTTGCCTTCTCATCTTATTCTGGAAGCATACAGGTCAAACATCCTCACTTCAGAATCAACCGGCCAATTCTTTCCCAAGCAAGTGTATCGTGGAAGAATCTACTCAAAAGAGATCTAAAGCGAAACGGTATTCCACCCCCAAAGGAGGCCCTTTGTCCCAGGGCCTTGTGCTGTCATAGACACTTTATTTTCAGTCTCAAATCAGGACACTGAATACTCCCTGGCCTCTAAAATGTAGGAATTATGAAGAGAGAGCTTGTTGGAAGGAAAATAAACCTGTAAATCCTGTTAGGCTTTATGCTTCATTTCAAAGGATTTTTCCCCAAAACAATACCATTAGCATAAACCAGAATGATAGCCCTAAAAGGGAGGATTCTGTAAAATAGAATCCAAGCTCTTCATTCAAAATAACTCCCATATAGCACAGGAAAATCTGGACTCCACTATCTGTAGGCCATGCCACTTGCATCCTCACTACCGAATAAGCCAACTCATTTTCACTATCCATGTGTGGTTCACTGCATTCTTCCTTATAAATACATTTTATATAATGTGAATTTGCTTCCTACCCTCCAGGTCTCTCTTCTTCCAGGTGCGCTGCTGGTCCACAAATACTCATTAAGGGCCTCCCAAGTGCCAGGGAAACACAAGAGAACTTGATCCATGCCCTTAAGGAGCAAATAGGAAAATGAGACAGTTGAGGAATTCTAACACAAGACAGCAAGTGCTGCACCCAAGCTCAGAAGAAACTCTTCCCACCAAGAGGTATTCCTTGGATGTTAAAGAATGGAATAAGAGCTTTCCAGGCAAGGACGAGAGTCGGGGAAGACCATTTCAGGCGGAGGAAAAAGCAGGCATGATGGCGCAGAGAGACAGAGCTTACTTGAAATCAGGAGGAAATTCAGTGTGGCATAAATTAGGGAATTTAAATTAAATTTAAATTAGGGAATTCCTGTTCTTGGACTTGGCCTTTTAAGAAGGGGCTCAACTTCTAAACTTTGCCTTTTTTTTTTTTTGATGGAGTCTCGCTCTTTCGCCCAGGCTGGAGTGCAGTGGCGCGATCTCAGCTCACTGTAACCTCCGCCTCCCAGGTTCAAGCGATTCTCCTGCCTCAGCCTCTTGAGTAGCCAGGACTACAGGTGCCCGCCACCACGCCCGGTGAATTTTTGTAGTTTTAGTAGAGACGGGGTTTCCCCATGTTGGCCAGGCTGGTCTCGAACTCCTGATCTCAGGTGATCCACCCGCCTCGGCCTCCCACAGTGCTGGGATTACAGGCGTGAGCCTTGAATATGGGCAGAAAAGTCCTGACATCTGCCAGCAAATTATTTTCACCTCTACAACCACATTTCAGTATCACAAATGTGCCTTTAACTAATCATGGCAGAAGCCAATCTCCCCACCTTAGAGAAACTGAGGAGGAAAATGGTCAAAATAACCAAGCCTAGTTTACCCAAGAGGTTAGCAAAGCAGAGGAAAAAGGACCAACATTGACTCCAGCACATGGCTCTTTCTCAGATGCAAGTATTCGCCTGAGAAAGCCTTCCCTTCTCTTCCCCCTGAAGCTGGTGGCCTTAACATTGTCTCCAGGCCTGCTTCCTTCAGGCAGCTTCTGCTTCCAGCCCTACTCTGTACTGCCAGTGTCCTCTTAACCTCACTCAAAGATCAGAAGGCAAGAAGCTGGACAGTGTCTGAGCCCACAATCCCTTATCGTTCCATCTCCCATGCGCTGCATGTCACAGCCCGTTATCACACCATTGTAGAGTTGTGGCTGGTTTCTTGTGACCATGTTTCCTGGTTCCCGTCCTGGTACACTGACATGCCTGTATCTGCATCTGCTTGTTCTCCTCCTTAAATTGTACATTTCCTAAAAGCGGGAATGAATTTTTATTCCCCACCCCACTGCACCTCCACAGAACCACATTCAAGTCAAGCAGTACTGTTGGAAAACATCACCATTCCTTAGGTTTAAACGTTGAAGGGGAAAGCGGTGAGTATAAAGTGGAACTTGGCTTAAGGCTAAAAGTAGGACCATATAACTTATTGTCACATCTTGACACTTTTGAGAGTGAAGGGGGTGCTATTCATAACCACCAGAGACAATTTAGAAACCAGGTCTGCCCCAGGGAAACACAGAGGCAATGGTCATCCTTGCTAGAAAGATCATTCTAAGTAGATGTCAGTTACTCCAGGGTTCCAAGAGGGGCACCTCAAACCCTTTCAGTCACCAACCTGTGCTTGCACTCTGAAGTGTCTGCACCAGACAGAACTTGTGGCAGAAAGCCCAGTACAGGGAAGTTCTTCCTTTTATCTGACTCAAATCCTTACAGATTCCAATTAATTCCACTTCTTATTAACCTCAGAGCAAGAGGCAACAATGGCATAGGAAGGCAGCCACAGAGAAGAAAAATCTCACCCTTGCATCCTCACCCTCTGCTTAGGAATTCCTCATTATGAGTTTGACTGCTAGTTCTCCATCCTTCAGCTGAACCAAACTCAATCTGGCTGGCCCAGAAACTCAAAAGCCCAGGGTTTGGAAGTCACTCCCAATGAGAACAGAGTTCATGTCCAACTTGCCCCACGTCCCCTGGAGCTTTTCACAAACCAAACCCAGAAAGAAATGGCACCTGTACGTGTATTTTTGAAACCAGAAAGCTTTTTCCTCAACCTAAACTATAGCTTCAGGGGACCTGAGCACTTGGAGGGATTGTCTCCCACCAGCCCCCAACTCCCAGTTCCCAGAATGCTGATTCAAGAGCACAGCAGAGCTGGGCTGACTGGGGAGGCCCAATGAACAAGCAGGCCACTCCTCCTCCTCCTCCTCCCACCCTCCATCAGCCCCATGCTGTTGTCGCTGTTGAGAGCAAGGACCTTGATGACTTCTTTTTGTTAATACATATATTTGCCATATGGGGTGGGGACGGGGGACAAGGATCTGGGCCCAAGAGGAACTGAGCATGCAGGTTCCTGCAGCCTGTGACCACCATTAGTTACATGCCCTGGAGCACACATTCTTGCCCAGGGGCCAATAGTGGAGGGAAGTCTAATGCACCCACCCAGTCACCACCATCCTTTCCCCCTTTATACCAGATCTATTTTATTTTAGGAAAGAGGTATTTAAACAGCACTGCATAAAGACAGGGTGACTGCAATCAAGCAAAGGTCACTGAGACAATGCAGATAAAAACTACAGAGCAGGCCACCTTCCCGGTATGACCTTGGACTAGTCACTTCACCATTCCATGCTTCAGTTTCTTCACCAACAAAATGACACAATAGGGTGATATGTTTATAAGGTTCGTCCTGGATCCAAGGGTTGAACATTTAACTCTATATATTTCCTGAAGAAATGGCTAAAGTGAAATTAGTGAGAAAAGGCAGAACTCAGGGTAATCTTTTATTAATAATTTCTACTTTAAAAGAAACAATTTGACTCTAGAAAACAAGTGTATTTACCACCTCCTCTGGTCCTTCTTTTTCTGCCCTACCGACTTTATACTTTTGCTGATGTCAATCTTAACTGCAGGACTGGGAATCTCATGAGGCAATAACACGGTCAAATTAATTTTGCCAGTGCTGATCCGAACCTACAAACTCCATCTGCAATTCCTCGCAGTAAGTCTGACCATAAAAGTGAAATTCACATTACTTATGATCTAATAAACCCATTGCCTGGATAGAAATAAATCACTTATAAAACAATAATGCCCACCAAATTTCCTGCAGTCATTTCAAATCTCCAAGTGCCATGAGGGGTATGCCTCTCCAAAATAAAGTTATCTTGAAGGGGGTGGGAGAGTCAGTATCTTGAAGGGTGGGAAGAAGGAATGGAAAGCATCTCATACCCTAGCCAAAAATCAAAATTAAAATTCAGCCCTTACACACGCACACACACCTCTTGTCTGACTGTACAGAGACAGTCGACAAGCTTTCAGGTTCGCCCACCTTATTGTGCTAATAATGCTAAGTGTGGAAACCCCCACCTCGTGCTGTTCTGTGTAAGTGTACCGCAACTGCAGGGTGCTCGCCTCCACTGCCAACTGATGGTACACTAAAGAAAGCCCGTTTTTTATCCAGATGTAAAATGAAGCTGCACCCCTCCTATACCTGCCCGAAACTCCATCGTTCTGCACACACCCTGGGGTAATACGCACTGCACCGGCGAGTTACCTGGAATACGTTTACTAAATCGACAGGAAGAAGGAAAGATCAATGCGATTCAAGTGCTGACGGTTGTACTCGTGAAGGAAAAAAACAAATGCAAGCCGGGAAGTCCCCAGTGGTGCCTGCACCTAGGAAGCGACTGCAACGGATGGATGCGGGGGTGAGGAAGTGCAGGGAGAGGAAAAAACTGGAGGGAGGCGGGTTGCAAAACTGCTCACCTGTCCGTACACCTTGATGGGCTCGGGCTGCAGGGCAGCGCTCCGTTTCCTCCGGAGCGGCTTCTCGTCCGCGCGGCTCGCCCCCCTGGCATCCCCGCGCGCCCACAGCCGCAGCTCGCGCGGGTCGCCCTGCACCACGAGGAAGCCCCGGTCCTGGGGCAAGGGCGCGCGGCCGCCGTGCAGCCTCTGCGTCCAGACTTCGCAGAGAGCTCCGGGCGGCAGCAGCGCGACCAGGGTGAATAGGAACGGGAGTCGCGACTCCCTCCTGCTGCTCCGTGTCGCCATGTTCGGGCGAACGCTACCGCAGGTGGCGCCGCCGCCAGGAGAGAATGTGCAGCGCGAGGCTAGGAGAGCCGCTGGGCCGGGGCCGCGCGCGCCGCTCCCGGGGCTCCAGGCGCCCGCCGCGCTCCGGGCCACCCCGCGCGCCCGCCGCCGCGTGGCGCCAGGTTCCCGCTCGGTGCGCGCGCGGCGCCGTCACGTGTGACGGCTCGCGCAACTTTCTGCGCTCGGCGGCCTCGGCGGCGACTCCGGCCCCTCCCTGGCGCGGGGATGGGGAAGTTAAGGCAGCAAGCGCCGACGAGGGTGCGTCCCCTTCCCTGGCGGGCACACCTCCTTGTTCTCCCTGCAGGAATGTAGCGTTGCGTGGGGCTCGCTCGTTTTCTCTGGAGTTAATTGCCTCCTATACAGGGTCGTGTCGAGGTCGTCTTAAACCGTGGCCACTTTCCTGAGTGCACAGCCCTCAGTCCCGTCACAAGACCACCTCCCCCCGGCCCCGGCCTCATCCCCACCTCCACGGGAGAGCCCAGAGCCACAGAATTAGCTCCTAGCACGCAACCAACAAGTCAGAGTCCAGATGAACCCGCTCCATTGGGAAACTCAGTTTTTCATCTACTCTGGGCACCAAGACGTATTTGCAGGGGCCACAGCAAAAACTACCCTTTATCAAGCTACGTGCCCCCGCCTGAAGCACAGCAAATAAACATTCTGCACAGAGGCAGTAAAACCAAGGGTACATCTGACGAAGAATGCACCACACCTGGACAATTATTACACAGCTATACAGGGTGTGCTTGCACGCACGCATGAATACCTGTGCGTGGCACAGGGCCCCAGCGGCGGCTTGCTTATGATCCCTCCAAGGTGACCAAGCACTGAGCCACCCTGCCTCAGCAGTAAAATAGACACATTTACCAGTCCCTTCAACCCACAGCCAGGAGCTAGGCGAACACCCACAGGGGAGGGAGGACACTTTAGATTAACCCTACATTCAGCTTGAAGAGCCAAACTCTGTGAACCGCAGAAGATAAAACTTCTGCCATGGTACTGCTAAGGTACACCCAAGGAAAATTTTTTTTTGCAGGTTAGTGGGAGCAGCCAAAGTCTATGTACTACTGCAACCTTTCCTATTTCATTTTATGTTTCACTGCCCTCTGGACTCAGATCCTGGTTTTTGATAAGAATAAAGACACAGCAAGCAGGGCTGAAAGGGAGACTACCTCTATAGTTGCATACAAGCTGCTGTTCAGGGGAAGGAAGGGATGGTCAGTTCAGTTTTCCAACAATGTTCCTCATCTCCAACAAGCCATGGTAGCCTGATTCCTACCCCTGCCCACTCAAGTGCTTTTCAGTCAGCTTACCAAAGCCCCCTCCTCTACCCAGGACTACCAATGACAATCTGCCAGAGGCAGGCCAGCTTGCCTCATCTCACTGAAGCCAGCATTCAACCACCCTACCCTACCCCACCCCATATGCCAGACTTGCTGGAGACCTCTGCCTCAGATTCTGCACTCTCCCACCTCCTCCCACACCCGATTTTCTCCCCAAGTCAGATGATGTCTTTCTGTCCATCTCAACATAATTACAGAACCAACCAGTTCTCCCCACCAAGCAAATCATGCATTCTCTATGTTAACTACCCTGCTTTGTTCATTATACATTGTATACAGGTATCAAAATATCACACTGTGCCCAGTGTGATATTATTGGGGTGCCTTCATCCTGCACCCCAACTTTGAGGGTATTTCAGAGGGATGGAGGAAGTGGTAGCTTGTTTACAACCCAGAGCTGGTTTTGAAGCTGAGAGGAACGCCTTGCTCATATTGTGCAATTCAGCTCTAACTCATATATATAAAACATATATATTTATTATATACAAATATATGTCAATTAAAAATAATAATTCAAACAATCATGCATCCTCCAAGAAAGCCACTGAACCACTGTCACCTCCCACCCCTCATCTAGATCAGCTCTGTCTGGTCAGCATCACCTTACCAGGAATGGACAACCCCATGGTCTCTCAAGACCAGCAGCAAAGATATCTCTGCTCCCATTTAGCCCTCAAAGAAAAATGAAGGGAATATGGCTAAAGTGAGAACATCCTGTAGATGAGTCAATTATTGGGGGTTTTTCCAACATATGTTTAACGAGAACCTTCTCTACAAGAGCAAGTGTCAGAGTCCCAGCAGAAAACAGAGACAGGAGTCTCCTAAGTGTGGATTTGAAGATGGGGATCTGTTTGCCCACACAAACTGCTGGCTTAAGCTTCAGATGGCCCCTTGCAGAGAAGGACTAGCAGGGCAGGGCCAGCTACTTGCTCATTTTGATGTTGATTTGCAACTTGGATGCTAGAGAATTGGTAAGAATATTCAAACATGGTTAATGTACTCCTTGCAAGCCCTCCTATCTAATCATTCTCTACATTCCAAACCATTCTCAGGTGGATAATCAGCAACCCCCCAAGACTGTGCCTGCTGCACAGCTACAGGGCACAGTGGAAGACACGCTGAATTTCAAGTCAGAAGGTTGACTTTCTAGCTATGGGGACTTGGCCAAACCTCCTCAGAGCTTCAGTTTTCTCATCTGTAAAATAGGGATCTTAATCCCTGCAAATCTCACAGGACTGCTGAGAATACCAGATGAGCTAAGTATATGAAATAGCTGTGCAAATTTGTGTGAAGGCCTCCAGAGAGAAATAGTGCATGCAGGTGGCATTACAGACATAGATTCTAGTCCTGGCTTTGCAACCAAATTATTATGTGATTTTTTTTTTTTTTTTTTTTTTTTTTTTTTTTGTCTTGATCATCTTGCCTCTCTGGACATTGATTTCTTCATAAGTTAAATGAAAAGACATCTTTCAGCCCTGACCACTCCCAAACTGGGTCATGAGATAGGAGCAGTCACAGACAAGGTCACCCAGGACAGGAGTTATAGCTGAATTGTGCAATATGAGTGAGGTGTTCCTCTCAGCCTCAAAACGAGCTCCGGGTTGTAAACAAGCTACCACTTCCTCTATCCCTCTGAAGTGACAACAAAGTTGGAGTGCAGGATGGAAGGCAGTACCCCATCCCCCTCTGTCCCAGCCTGCATGGCCTTGCTCGGATGCTGCCCACCATCACGATGAAAACATGCACGGAAATGTCATGATAGACTCACAGCTGTGTATGAAACAGTCTTAAGCCTGTTGTCAGACTTTAAACTGCCCTCCTCTGTCTTTCTGCCCATCCCAGGCCACTGGAGATGGAGGTAGAGGACATACACATAGAGGTCACAGTGTCCCACATTTTTATCCAGATGGAGTCCCGTTTAAAATAGCAGCAAGGACAGCCACGAAGAGGAAGAAACTCCCCAAGCCTAATTTGACTTCTTTCTGTTCTTTCTCATCCTGTGGCCTTCTCATACGCTCACCTCCTAGCTGGCCAACTTCCATTCATCCCTCAGGTTTCAGAGCAGCCTCCTTAGGCACCTAGGCTAGGGTATAGCCCTCACGCTAAGGCTCTAGTCCCCTTTGATACTCCCTCTCTGGTCACTTGCTTCATCTCCATCTTCCTCTTAATCTACAAGCAGCAGAATGGCAAAACCAGTCTATCTCATTCATGTCTGTATGCCCAGTGCCCAGCATACTCTTGGCACACGGTGGCACTCCATGTTTATAGGATGCATATATTTAAATGAAGGTGAGAAGTGACACCCCCTTTGTCCTGGTGGCAATGGTTGGTTAAGGGGCCAATATCGTTGAATCTCAGATCTTTTCTTACCACCATCTGCTTCCTACCTCGTTTTTTCCCCCAAAGCAGGCCTCTCTGAGTCACACAACCAGACCAGAGTCATTAAAACAGAAAAGGGACTTCCCTGCCCTTAGGATAGTAAACGTTGTTCCCTCTTCCATGTTACTTTGGCCGAATAACTACCATTTACCTCACCAGCTCAGGCAAAATAGAAATACCCGCCTGCCCCCAAAGAAATAACTCCTTCTCCTGCTGTTGCCAAAATCTACTTCAGTTAGGAAAACGTCCAAGATAATTGATGAGGTTTAAAATACAAATGCACCCAGAGCATAGAATAAGTAACTTATATTCTCACTCTTGATTAAATTAAATCCAAAGAGGAGTTTCTGGAAATAGCAGTAACTTATTTTGCATAGCAGTGATCTACATTTGCATAACATTATAACAGCATTATCTATCTCATTCCATCCTGCAGCAACCCTTTGAAGTGGGCCAAAGCAAGAACTATTGTCACCCCCATTTTACAGACCTTAAGCGCTGAAATTCAGAAAGGAAGACTACTTGCTTTGCCTAAAGTTAAACAGGCTTGCTGACTTACTGTTAGTAAGGGATAAATTTGAACCCAGGCTCTCTTTTTCTGCCACATCTGATACCTCCCTTAGGAAAAGAAGAGCTGGTATTTCAAGTCCTGAGTATAGTGGAACAGCGGGAACTAGGACAGAAAGAAGGAAAGGGAGTGGCTCTAGGTCTCACCTCCTTCACAGCTCAGCCCTGCTTTACCAGTGCTGCCTCCTTCCCGGGTACCTAGCCTAGGTGAGATGCTATATCTGCTTGACCCTCGGGCCCTGATTGGGACAAGTTAGCAATAATGTTACAGTTACAAAGCTCACAAGTCCAGTCCTTTTTTCTGTACTTTTCTAGGAGATGAATTTAGCGAGGGATTTGGTTTTCAATGTGTTCCAAAACCTGTGAGAGAGCACGAGTTTTAGAAGGTGCCCTCAGACGGGCACAGTGACCTATGCCCTTAATCTCAGCACTTACGGAGGCTGAGGCGGGAGGATTGTTTGAACCCAGGAGTTTGAGACCAGCCTGGGCAATGTGTCGAAGCCCCACTTCTACAAAAAATAGAAAAATGAGCCAGGCACGGTGGCACATGCCTGTAGTCCCAGCTACTTAGGAGACTGAGTGGGGAGGATCACTTGAGCCCAGAAGGTCAAGGCTGCAGTGAGCTGAGATCGCACCACTGCACTCCAGCCTGGGTGACAGAGAGAGACCCTGTCTCAAAAAAAAAAGCCCTCAAGTTTTGGTTCCACTGTTTACCCTTGTCTGGTCCTTCATCCCTGAGTAAATCAACTTCCTGAACTTCTATAACAGGAAAGCGTTTAGACCTTTCTCACGAAGTGTGTGAAGTGGGAACCTACAAGTTTTGCATAATTATGTAGACCCAAGGAGAAACCTCCTGACATAAGACAATGGGTGGCTGAGGGTCCCTGGGAAATTACCTCTTTCCCTGGGAATATAGAGGAGTAGGACTCCCCCTCCTGGGTTTGAAGTGAATAAGAGGAACTTAAGCTGAAGATTCTTTGAAAATCCCTGTGTAATTACATATCAAGGCCTGTGTCTTCTTCCCTTGAGGCCTTTGCAGTACATTCACTGGGGATGCATGCGCTAGCCACAGACGAGCCTAGAGATGTGACCAGTCAGCTTGGACACAACATAATTGAAATGTGATGCTTTATTTCAGCAGATGCCTCTGCACTCTCGTAGGGACAGCAAGACAGGGACAGCAGACAGTCAGACTAGCTTTTTGGCCCACCTCTCCTGGATACATTCCTTTTCCTTTTTTTTTTTTTTTTTTTCTTAAGACAGAGTTTCTGTCACCCAGGCTGGAGTGCAATAGTGCGATCTCGGCTCACTGCAACCTCCACCCACTGAGTTCAAACCATTCTCCTGCCTCAACCTCCCAAGTAGCTGGGATTATAGGTATGTGCCATCACACCTGGCTGATTTTTGTATTTTTAATAGAGACAGGGTTTCACCATGTTGCCCAGGCTGGTCTCAAACTCCCGACCTCACGTGATCTGCCCACCTCGGCCTCCCAAAGTGCTGGGATTACAGGCATGAGCCACCATGCCTGGCCTTCTCTTGGATACATTCTAACAGAAACCTAGGATCTCCCACACCCCTTTTCCAGTCAAAACAGATCAAAATGTTCTCCCCTCTGGCCTTGTTTATTCATTAACTAAAAGACCACTTCTTGACCTCTTCCTGGATTTCCCCCAACCACCCGTAGAGGCCCTGAAACTTGCTTTAGCCTTCTTTTGAGATGTTGATCATGTTCTGCCTTCCATTAGAGCAACCATTTTAGTACTTACCTCCTTTTCTAAATAGTAATGATATCTTGGAGTCTGTTCCCCTGTCTTGTACTTAACAGAGACAGACTAGATCCTACAGAATAGAAATGAAGTGAAGCAAGTGGTGAGAGGGAATTACCCCCACCCCCCGTTCCTCATACCCTTCGGCAGGTGGTTCTGGAAGGAGGAACAATTTTGGATCAATGCTCTGGGGAGTCTGAATTTTCCATTCTAGCTTTCACTCCAAAGAATGGCAGAGATACCTCTGAGGGCCTGTCGGCACCGGGAGAGCCAGCCTGAGCCAGAAGGGAGTCTTTTCCCTGCAACATATTTTTATGCATGTCCTAGTCATCATCTGCCCAATAATAGGTTCAAATGTCTATAAAGGACACAGCCACTAACTGCAAGGAACTTGAAGAAAGGGAAGAAAGATAAACATGAAACTAGCAGAAGTATGTAAATACAAAAAGAATTCTGTCTTGGCGGGGAAAAAGATGAGTACTGGCTTTGGGGAGGGTGATGGGCAAACTCTCTGGAGAATAAGACATTTTGAGCCGTGGTTTCAGATGTGTGTGTGGGACAAGCGGAGAAGGCTAAAGTGTTCTGGTTCCAGGAGGAAGCAGGACGTTATTTTCAGCATCCAAGGAGAAGGAGGAAAGGTTTCAGGATAGAGTGGCAGCAAGGTAGGGTGTGGGAACAAACAGGTGGGTGGGTGCCTGCTATGGGAGGCTGGGAAGGCCCATGGAGAGAGACACCAAAGGAGAGCTGTGGGGACAGCAGAAGCTGGGGTGTGAGCGCCCAGCTCATCCCTTTCAGCACGGCAGTGCAGGGATCTGTGGAGGCCGTGCAGCCAGGGGTTCTGAGAAACGCTTCTTCCAGCATCTGTTTCACCAGGGGCACAACACGTGTTCCAAATGCCACTTTTGCCCGTCTCCTGCTACAGCTCAGGAGAAGTGGGAGGACCTACGTATCATGCATATAATCTCCCAGAGGGCGCGACAGATCATACCTGTCACTGTGCGCCTTCTCTAAATCCATCACCCTGGAAATTTTACATGGTGTCATCAGCTGATTTAACACCTGTTAAAATCATCATTCCCACCAGACTCAAAACTGCAAGTGCTTTTAATGAGGCTCCACATAAAAGAATACATTTTCTCAGAGCCCTTAAACAAATTACATTAAATCCTCCACATGAAATAAATTATTGAAACAGCGATTAGAGTTTCGATCGTACCAACAGACCTGCTCGGAGGCAAATTTTCAAACTGCCCAACCACCTAAGCAAAGAGGTGAGTGAAAAATTCGTTCCTTTTCAATGGTTATTTCAACAGAAGCTTCAGTGCTAAATTAGCAGTCAGTTTTGTGTATGAATTTTCTTTGAAATCTAACATTATGTAAATGAAAAACCCAACACAGCGCAAATTAAGACTATTCTTAATTCTAAAAGGCTGCTATTCTGTGATAATGACGCCATGGAAGACTTTACAGTCTGCCAACCATGGAGTGTGGTTCCTGCTCCCCCATCTGTCTTGGATGCCTCCCAGCAGGGGGACACCCACTGTGTCCTCATTTTTTTTATCCTGCCCACTGAAGTTAGATCTTGTCCACCCTTCTGCCCCTCTCCCACTTCATAATTTAATCTTGCCCAGATCATTTAATCACCCAAAATGGAACCAGAGATTGAAATGGGCTTAACCTGCATCCATGTGCAGTGTAAAGTACTAGAGGCGTGACGTCAGGAGCCCACTCACCTGGGTTTATATCCGGCTCTGCCACAGACCAGCTGGATCTGCTCAGGCACCTTCTCAGAGCCTAAGTTGCTTCATCCGTAGGTAAATATGAATTACCTACATCTGCAGGTTTAAAGGATTAATTGAGATTATACATGTCAATGGTTTAGAAAGAACTCCTGGCACATAGAACTTGTTCAGCAAATGATGCCTATTGTTGTTGAGGGAAGCTTGGGTTAGGTGTTGTTGGTAAGTCAATTTGGCCATTCAGCAATTGTTGGGTTTTTATTCAGGTTTGTACATGTCCCTTCAACCTCACTACCAGGTGATATGTTGCTATAAAAACTGAGATTAGTTTTTATAAATTAAACCAGGTTTCTCTCTCTCTCTCTCTCTCTCACACACACACACACACACACACATTTCTTAGCAAGCAGGTTAGAGGCCATCACACAGCCTGTACCAGAAGGCTCAGGGTACCCCTAAAACCCTTACAGGAAAACCTAGACCCCAAACAGATGTAGCAGTGTTCTGAGGCCAGGATCCACCAAACTCCTGGTCAAATCAGGGAACAGTTTCCCTTTAAGTGGAGAGACGAAAGACCAGATGAATTCAACAGCTCTGGAGGAGGAATCAGCCTGCTGGGTCTGCTGGATTCTTACATCTTGTCCAAGCAAGCCCACTCCAGCTATGTTTCTTGAGCAGCACTAATTTCACCAATGAAAAATAATTAATATCCCTTATGCTAATTAATACACCTTCTGATTCACATGTACATGATGTTCTCAGCGCAGCTCCCTGAAAAGCCTGAATTCCTGACCAGGATGCTTCAAGTGCCGATCGCCTTTAGAGCATGGATTTCTAACGAAGTCCCTTCAAATGTGAACTGTACACCCTCAGCACGGATTAAAGTTAATGTATACACATATACATGACTTGGTTTGTATTGAAGTATTTAAAATCTACTACAGACAATATAGCAACTATGAATAAGGAAAAGCTTCCCACATCCATGGAACAGGAGAGTGGTATAAAACTATGGCTTTTCCTTCAGTGGGAATATTCATGCCTTAGGTTCTTGTCTGTTTGACACGGCATTGTGAGAATTTATTTTAGATATGCCACTGTCGACAGCCAGATATTGCCGTGTTTGGGCAGCAACCTGGGCAGTCACTTGTCCTAATCAGGAATTCATGCCTCAAGGGTGGTCAGCTAGCACTAGAAAGTCCAACGCTAGCTCAGGGTAGCTCTAAATCTCAATAAATACAAGTGATTTTTTTACTAATTAGCGTAGCAAATGTTGAGAATGAATTTTCACTAGTAGCTTGTTAGATTAATAAGTATTAGAAACAGGCTGTCATTAGTAAAGTCAGAAGTATTCAAGACATATGGCTTGTCAAAAATATTTTATAGACACACTATTCCATCCCATGTCTTGTCCTCTAGCCTCAGAGATGCCAATTGAGTCTTTTTTTTTTTTTTTTTTTTTTTTTTTTTTTTGAGAACAGAGCCTTGGCTGGGCTCGGTGGGGCTCACCACCCTGTTAAGTCCCAGCACTTTGGGAGGCCGAGCAGGCAGATCATGAGGGTCAGGAGATCAAGACATTCTGGCTAACACGGTGAAATCCTGTTTCTGTACTAAAAATACAAAAATTAGCCCAGGGCGGTGGTGGTGGGCACCTGTGGTCCCAGCTACCTCTGGAGGCTGAGCAGGAGGAATGGGCAGAACCCCCGGGGAGGCGGAGCTTGCAGTGAGCCAAGGATCACGCCCACTGCACTCCAGGCCTGAGCGAACAGGAGCGAGACTCTCCTCTCAAAAAAAAAAGAGACATAGCCTCACTCTGTTGTCCAGGCTGGAGTACAGTGGTACAATCCCAGCTCACTGCAACCTCCGCCTCCCAGGTTCAAGCGATTCTCCTGCCTCAGCCTCCTGAGTAGCTGGGACCACAGGTGTGCACCACCATGCCCAGCTAGTTTTTATATTTTTAGTAGAGACAGGGTTTCACCGTGTTGCCCAGGCTGATCCCGAACTCCTGACCTCAAACAGTCCACCCACCTTGGCTTTCCAAAGTGCTGGGATTACAAGTGTGAGCCACTGCGCCCAGCCCCAGCTGAGTCTTAATCCCTAGCTCTTCCTGTGTCCTTGTGTTTAAGGATTCTAGTTGCTTGTTACCAATCATAAGTTTAACTGAATACCGACTCTGTAATGTTGCATCTACATCTAGTAAAGCACATTCAAGTAACGTGCAATGAAAGCACCTAAAAGATTGCTGAGAGACTTCCTATGCCTTATTGCTAATACATATTTACTTAATAAACATCTGCCTGTATAGCAGAATCTGGTGCAAGGTTTGCTATCATTAAAATCTGGCAGTGAGGCTGTGGAGGAGTAACTAAACCTTATGTGCTCCAACTTGGCAGCTACTCTATCAATCAAAAATAACTAATGATTGGGCATGAATAAACTTATCTAGCTCGATTTCGATACGTTACTAAGTGCTCCTGTTGGAAAACCAGGGTAAGAGTAGGGGTAGTGGCACACAGGTTTTTAGGATCAGTGGATTAGTTAGGATAAAACTTTAGCTGCATGCCACAGAGACCCAAAATGATGGTGGCTTACACAAGACAAAAGTGTATTTCTCCTACACATTAGCTGGCGTCTCTGCTGTAACTCCATGCAGCTGTCGGTAGTTCAGGCTCCTTCCGTCTCATTGCTGTGCCATCCCAGCGTGCCTCCTTTGTCTGTATGATCCACAATGGCTCACCAGAACATCCTCAAGTCATCCAGTGGGAAGGAGAAAGGGCACAAGCCAGTGCATACACATCACTTCTGCTCACATCCCATTTGCCAGAACTTAGTTTCATGATCACACCTACCTGCAAGGGATGCTGGGAAATAGAGGCCTTATTCTAAGCATCCATGTACCCAATTACAAATCAATGGTTCTCCATCTCCTTTTCTAGCTTCATCAGGCTCATTGACTTCAAATCTAGCACCTTTCCCAGCTGGTGCTCGCGACCCAAGTATGGCTTCTTTTCCAAGAGGAATGAATCCCACTGGCACAGGTGCAGTTTCTTCCCCAAGGCCTGGTGGCCTCTTGGGGCCAGGCCCAGGCCCAGGACCCACCCTAAACCCTAGGACAGGGCTCTGCCAGGCCCCGGGCCTCTGTCTAACCCTAGGTTAGGGAGTCTTCCAGGACCAGGTCCTATGTCCAATCTAAGGGCAGGTGGTCTCCTGGGAGCAGGTCTTGACCCCAGAAGTGGTGGTCCCATGGGCCCTGGATCTGGACCTAACATGAGAGCAGGTGTTCTGTTGACCTCTGGGAATGGTCCTCCCAAACCTGGGCCGGTTGGCCTGGGCCCAGGACAAAACCCCAATCTGAGATCACGCTTTTTAGAGACAAACCCTGCCCCCAGGTCAGGTGTGTTTCCAGGCCCAGGCCTTGAGCCCAACCCAAGACCAAGTGGTCTGGGCCTGAGCCCTAATCTAGATGCCAGAGCAGGTGGCCTCTTGGGCCCAGGATCTGGTCTTAAGAATGGCTGGACCTCAAGGCCTCGATCTTGCCCCCATTCTAAGAGCAGCAGGTCTTTTAGGAGCAAATTCAGCTTCTTTCTCACAGGCTTCTGGAAACATGGGCACAAGCCCCCTCCATGGCAAGAGTACCTGGCCCCATGGGCCCAAACTCGGGTCCTGGCTCTTGGGGAATTGGCCTTCCATGGCCAAATCCATCTCCCATGTTAAGGGGTCCTGGCCCCATAGGCCCTAGTTCAGCTCATTTCTCAAGGCGAGGCAGCCCCATGGGGGTAAATGCCAATTCCTTTCCCAGGGGAGTGGGTTCATCTGCCTTCTCTCAGTCTTCTGGCACATTGGCATCAAACCCAGCTACCTTCCAAAAGTCTGCTGGCCTCCAGGGCTCAAATCCAACCATTTTCCCAAGAGCCTCTGGGCCACTTGGCCCCAACCCAGCTAACTTCCCAAGGGCCGCTGGCCTGCAGGGTCCAAGCCCAACTACCCTCCCAAGGTCTACTGGCCCATTAGGCCCTGGTCTGTTCAGATTATTCTTGACCTCCTTCCTCCTGAGTATGGAACGGGACCCCTCTTGAATGAAGGTCTTCAAGAAAGAAGTATTAAGGGAGAGCGTGATCTTTCCAGGCTCATGGCTTGCTTTGGGAGAAAGAAATTCTAGTTTCTATGACCCACCTTGGGAAAGAGGAATTCTGGTTTCTAGGAGTCAGGAGAGAAAGAGGAACAAAAGACAGGAGGGCAAGAGAAAGTCAGAGAGAAGTTGTTTCTGAGGCTGCTGGTGGGGCTTTCCCATCTTCTTTAGTTCCGAGTCTCTGCATCCTCTGGCCCTCTGGAGTTTTTTATTTGTTTATTTATTTATTTAGAGACAGGATCTCACTCTGTCACCCAGGCTGGAGTGCAGTGGTGCGATCTCAGCTCGCTGTAACCTCCACCTCCTGGGTTCAAGTGATTCTCTTGCTTCAGCCTCCCAAGTAGCTGGAATTACAGACGATGTACCATCATGCCCAGCTAATTCTTATACTTTTAGTAGAGACAGGGTTTCTCCATGTTAGCCAGGCAGGTCTCGAACTCCTGACCTCAAGTGATCTACCTGCCTTGGCCTCCCAAAGTGCTGAGATTACAGGCATGAGCCACCATGCACACCCTGGCATATCATTTTCTGAGCCCTGGCAAGCTCCTGAGCACTACCAAATCCCATTGTCCCAGGCACCATGCCTCCCCACCCAGAGCACTGTGAATTTCCCCGAGGATCCAATAACTAAAATATTAATTAATGTCTGGTCTGCTAGGGGCTTCCTAGACTCTCATCCAATCCAATGGCCTGTGTCCATTCTGACCGGCCAATGCCCTTGTCTTACTGAGTTTTAAAAAATTCAAATATAACTTGTGGCAGCAATGTCTGGAAATCATATTTTATGCAAAAGTTGAAAAAATGAGATATTTAACTTAGAATAGAGGAGATTTAGCAGAAGGCCAACTCAGCCATTATCTTTAAACATTTATATTAATAATCACCATCTTTAAATGTTATTGTAAGTGCCTATTATGTGCCAGGATTGGATCTGAACTCAGTGCTGTATTTGTGCTCTCTCAGATTCTCAAAGCAATCCTGTATGATGAGAATTATTTTTATTTTACTGACAAAGCTGCTGAAGATCAGAGACATTGAGTTACTCATAGAAGATATACAGACAGATCCAAGATTGAAACCCCTTGGGTGTCTGGCTCCAAAGTGGAAGTTTTCTCCATGGTGCCAAAGGACTCGTAAACAGAATGTACAAAGGACTCTTACAAATCAATAATAAAAACACAATCAATTTTTTTAAACAGGCAAAAGACTTAGATAAACACCTCATTAAAGAGAATGTGTGCATGGCCACTGAGAACATAAAAAAGATGCTCAGCATTGTTGGTCGTCAGGGAAGTGCAGATTGAAAATGCAACAGGATACCACTACACACCCACCAGAATGGTTAAAATTTAAAAATTTTAGCAGTACCAAATGTTAGAGAGGCTGTGAAGCAGCAGGATGTTTTATGCATGGCCAGCGAAAGTATAAAATGGTAGAGCCATTTGGAAAACTGATATTTTCTCATAAATATTCACCTATCATGTGATCTGAAAATTCCAAAAGAAATGAAATTTTACGTCTACAAAAAAAGTTGGATAAGAATATTCTTTGTGGCTTTATGTATTTTGTTGTTGTTGTTGAAACAGAGTCTCGCTCTGTTGTCCAGGCTGGAGTGTAGTTACGCTGTCTTGGCTCACTGCAACATCCGCCTCCCGGGTTCAAGCAATTCTTGTGCCTCAGCCTCCCAAGTAGCTGGACTACAGGCATGTGCCACCATGCCTGGCTAATTTTTGTATTTTTAGTAGCAATGGGGTTTCGCCATATTGGCCAGGCTGGTCTTGAACTCCTGACCTTGTGATCCTCCCGCCTCGGCCTCCCAAAGTGCTGGGATTACAGGCATGAGCCACCATGTCCGGCTGTGGCTTTATTTCTAAAAGCCAGACTTTGGAAACAATGCCAGTGTCTATCAATAGACTAAAGAGATAAAATGAGATTTTTCATACTGTGAGATATTACCCCACAATTAAAAGGAACAAACTATTAATGCATACAACAACATAGATGAATCTCAACAACATTATGTTAAATGAGAAGCACCAGACACAAAAAAGTACACACAATGAATGACTCCACTTATGTGAAGTCTAGCAACAGGAAAAACTCATCTATGGAAGTAGAAATCAGAATAGTCATTGCCTGTGAGAAGGTAGAGGGAGGGTGGGCCACAGGAAAGAAGCATTGGAAAACTTTTTGGGTGATGGCAATTTTCACATTTTGATTAAACAATTAAGTTTAATCAAATTATACACTTAACGTCTGTGCATTTTACCATATGTAATTATGCTTCGAATAAAAATAAATTAAAATAAAGGGATGAAATGAGTTGCTTCTTCCAGTATTATGCTTTGGCACTGGAAGTATTTAAGCTAGACTAATGCTTGTCAGAGATATTGTGGATGCTTCGAATTGGGAGTTCAGATTAAGCAATAAAAAAAAAGCCCTCAGATTTTAAGACTTTGGTGTGATGCTTGATATGTAATGCTGAACTAATCATGTATTTTGGAAAAGGCAAAACCTGCATTCATCTTCTGTTTTGGAGAACTCCACATAGATATGGAAACTTAGGTTACCAAAAAACTTTCTTGAATCTGTTTTTCTTTTCTGAAATTCTTCCCCTATTTACCATTACCTCTAACTACTTGCCTCCTGAAACGCAAAACTTTAGCCACTCTATGTTCCTATGTCTTAGAACATGTGGTGTTTGCACGTTTCCTTTGTTAAACATCCTCCCTACCCCAACTTCCCATCAACTTCTGCCCTTCCTTGAAACTACACAGAAGTCAACTGCACCTGTAAGACTACCCTATAAGCCCTGTGGCCCACAGTTTGAGTCTATTTTTGAGTCTAGATTACCTGTAACATAGCAATTATCCCAGGCTAAATTATGCCAAGGTCCCTTCCAGCTCAAAGAGTCTGGCTCTTTGAACAGGGGAATCTGGGCTTGAAGAATGAAGAGAAACAACCAAGCCATCAGCAGTAGCATCTTCATCAGGTTCTACATGAGGTAGACTGAATGATAGAATATGACCTGGGACCTTTCTGTGAAAACTATATTACTTAGAATTAAGTCAGAAGTTTAACTACCAGCTGATTAGTAAGAGAACCAGTTGAGATTGCCAAACTTGTTCAGACTTGGAGACTTGCCATTTTGGAGCTGCATGAGAAAGAATTCGACTCAGTGGTTGCATAAGAATGGGTCTGTGCAGATGACATGGAACATGGCGGGTTGAAAGAAAGTGGGTGAATAAAACTCCAGGCTAAGTGCTGAAGCTAATATTTACTGATCAGTCTCTATGGAGTCAGATCCTATGCTAAACACTTTGTGTCCATTCATCTTATTTAATCCTCATTGTAACTCTCTGTACAGAGGCTAAGTAGTGTGCCCAAGATTTCACAGTTAGTAAATACTAGAACTGGGTCTCATTTTCAGGTCTACTTTCTATTTCAAAGTCCATATTCTTGCTCACTAGGCTCTAGTAAGTCCCAGAAAGGAACTGCCAAAATCATTTAGCCCCGTTTCTTGATTCCAGGTACCTCAGCCATCCCAAACTGACTAACTCCTTTCCCGTTATTTTTAGGATTACTGGGAAGGAGGTCTGTGGCATTCCTCAGTAATCTGTCCCAGTGCCTCTAATATCTGCAGCAAGAACATTATTCTTTGTGTTTCATCTGAGTCCTCCCTACTTTTGTTTTATCATTCATAGGTGAGATAAGGCTCCATTTATACTTATAATTTCAGTGAAAGCAGGAGGCTGCAGAAACCACTGCAGTAAGAACTTTAAATATTTTAGTGCGTCTTCTGTTTGTCTGAGAGTTGTCAGGTTCCTCTAGCAGTGCAATCTGGAGCCATGTGAGGGGAGATTAATGAGGGGACATGAGGGGTCAAGAAGCAAATATTCATTAAAGAGATCAGGAAGTGGGTTTGTCCTCATTAAGGCATAATCGCAGCAGACCATAGAGCATAGTGAAGCTATGGTTTAGCCAAGGAAAATGCAAGGAACAAATCTGATAGACATGGGAAATAGGAGCAGGAAACCACAGCACTGTTATGCTGAAGCTGTGTAACAGCCTTCTCCTCGTGGTCATTTTGCCTAAACCAACTGAAACCATGTCTAATATATTTAGCACCTATGAGGAACTCACTTCTCCTCCCTCTCCTCTTCTTCTTGTGTGCATGTGACTGTCTTACTGGACAACCGTTATTTCAAAAGCAGTGTTGTGAGAACCCAGCATATGGCTCTTGCTCAAGAGCCTCTCCTCAATCCTGAATTGTAGCCCAAGACATCACAGATCACTGAGCTGGGGTGTGGGAGGTCCTCAGGCTGTTGTCTTAAAGCTGGTAGAGGGCAGAGCTCAGATATGAACACAGGCAGTGGAGCTCCAGAGCCCGTGCCCTTAACCACTTCATTGTTCCTCAGTTGATTTGTGATCGTGATATCCCTAATCCCCTGACAAAAGAGAAGTACCCTTGGAGATCTAGCCAGTGGTTTACAATCGTTTGAAAATTTCCAGCAGCAGAACTAGATTTACTACAATTAAAACCTGACATGGAACCTCAATGTGTGAAACAGACAAAAGCAGATGTATGATACTGAGGCTGTGGGGGACCCAGGGTTTCCAAAGCCCTGCTTGCTTAACTCTGCCAATTCCTAGGGTTCTGCAGAACACACAGTGAGGACTACATCACTCTGTTAGCAACCAAGTAAATTGAAAATTGACATGTAATAGTAAATTGACATGCTTTTTCTTTTTATCTCTTTGCATTTCTTTCAACCGGATCAGAGAAATGAGACTCAGGACAAGTAGACAGAGCAAAGGGAAAGGGACAGAGCAAAGGGAAAGAGCCAGTGCACAGGGCGTTATCAGAGAGCAGAGCTGAGCAAGGCACAGCAGTGGGGCGTCATGGTCAAGGTGAGCCGTGTGAGATTATCTGCAAGTATAGGAAAAAGGGACAGGCCATTTGTGCCTAACACCATCCCCAAGAACTTTTGAAGGAAAGGTAAAGACAGGAGACTATGAACTGGGCCAACATGTGAACAGCTTTCTGCCCTCTAGCATCCCTTCTTTTGTCTATGCAACAATCACATGTACTTTGCACAAGCCCAGAAATGGGAACCTGGTTTTCTGTCCTTTGCTTATGTTTGTAACCTTTCCAAGCCTACCTCAGGAAGGATGTCTGTTGAGCAGATGGGTTTGTGAAATTTCCTAACAGGAGGAAGCCGTTTGCTACAACAACAGCTCAGGGTTCTTCTGCACTCCGCACTTCAGCAGTTGTGCCGGCTGGGTAAGGAAGAACACAAAGGAACCAAAGCTGTGGGCTGGTGCATTTGAGTCGGAGGCCTCTTTAAATGTAACTGATGGAGAGAGAGATTGAGAGAGGATTATAATAGTCAGACTGTCCAACTACTTAGGTAACCACACTTAGTGAGGATTCCCCAGATCCAGCAGCTGGATTTTAATTTGCCAGGCTCAGAAATTTCATTTTATCAAAGCACATGCCCTTATTTGGGCCATTATCAGTGTCCTGGATATTGTCCATTTTCCTTTAAGCCAGTCTTCATCCTTTCTTGCCCTGCCCTGTGCTTCAGGAGACTGGCACTTGGTTTCCAGTTGGCTTTGGCCAACTGGAGACACTGCGAGGAGATCATAGTGTTGCAAAGAAAGGAGGTCAGGGGTTATTCTCCTACTTTCCTGCCTTCTAGGTAGTTATGGGTTAGCTATGTCCCTTTACTGAAGGCCTGCCCCTGTGGGGCCATTCTCTTCCATCCAGCTGTCCTCTCTGGGTGCCCTTTCCTCTGGTCTCTTCAGGCTCAGGTTGGTAAGAGTTTTGCCGACTATTAGCCCAGAATACTGCATTATCTCATGTAAGTTTTGCACACTTTATAAATCATAGCTTTTAAAAATTCTTGTTAAAGTATCCAACTGCATATGCCATCTCAGAACACTTCTGCTATTCAGTCAACATCTGTCAAACTGACAGTATGGAAATGAAGATCAGAATAACTGCCCCTGAAGACTGTGATTTTATCCTATAACTTTATTCGTTTGGATTATTACAAATAGGTTTTGTTTTGTTTTGTTTGTTTTGTTTTGTTTTGAGTCGGAGTCTCACTCTGTCATCCAGGCTGGAGCACAGTGGTACAATCTTAGCTCACTGCAACCTCCACCTCCCGGGTTCAAGCAATTCTCCCGCCTCAGCCTCTCAAGTAGCTGGGATTACAGGCATGCACCACCACGCCCGGCTGATTTTTATATTATTAGTAGAGATGGGATTTCATCATGTTGGCCAGGCTGATCTCAAACTCCTGATGTCAAGTGATCTGCCCGCCTCGGCCTCCCAAAGGGCTGGGATTACACGTGTGAGCCATCACACCCAGCCGCAAAGAGAACTTTCCAAAGCTCTTAAATTTGTCCTATGTACTATGCTGCCAATTTGAACAAGCTCCCTGTGATGAACGGTAGTGCCTGGGTAATAACCTGGTTAAATATGTATAGGTGTTAAATAAGCTTACTTTTTCACTCAATTGTGTAAGATTATAAAACTAAAACTGTATAAAAGCAGTAAATTATTAAGAGTGACTAAATATTAATAGGCTATAGTACAGTAATTCAGTGCACAGGCTTTAAGATGAGACAGATAGGGATTCACATCCATTAACTGTGGCCTTTGGAAAGTTACTTCACCTCTCCAAGTCTTGGGTTTCTCATCTGCAAAATAGTCATGATAATTGAGTGCCCACTTCTTACAGGTATTGTGAACGTTAAATGAGATTCATAAAGTATGACTACTGTGGGCATTTGAAAAATGCTAGCTATTATTATTGCTATTACTTTTAATTTGTAATTCCCAAATGACATGATATTGAGCATCTTTTTACATTCTTATTTGTACACTGTGTATCTTCTTTGGTGAGGTATCTGTTCAGAACTTTTGTCCGTTTTATAGTTGGGTTGTTCATTTTCTTATTGTTGCATTTTAAGTGTTCTTTTTATTTTTTATATGGCAGTTCTTTATCAGATATGTCATTTATAAAAATTTGCTTCCAGTATGTGGCTTGTCTTCTCATTCTCTTGATACCACTGCTATTAGTAGGTTAAAATAATGATATACTTTAAATTATTTCAGAGAGTTGTCATGAGGATTATATGGATTTATATATATATATATATATACACACACACACACACACATATTTTGTTGTTGTTGTTGTTGTTTTTGAGATGGAGTCTCGCTCTGTCACCCAGGCTAGAGTGCAATGGCACAATTTTAGCTCACTGCAACCTCTGCCTCCTGGTTTCAAGCAATTCTCCTGCCTCAGGCTCCTGAGTAGCTGGGATTACAGATGCTCACCACCAGGCCGGCTAATTTTTTGTATTTTTAGTAGAGACGGGGTTTCACCATGTCGGCCAGGCTGGTCTCGAACTCCTGACCTCAGGTGATCCACCCGCCTCAGCCTCCGGAAGTGCTGGGATCACAGGCAAGAGCCACTGCGCCCGGCCTATAAGGGTTAATATTTTTAAAGTACTTAAAACAGTACCTGGCACATAGTTACCAGCTATATGAATGTTAACTAATACACAGATAATAGTTAAGTGTGAATACCTAGAAATAATTTTATTCCTTTCCCCCTATCTTGTAATAGTTCTCAGTCACTTTTCAAACTCCCTTTGGATTTCTTAAATAGAAAAAGACCCTTCTAAATTCTTCCTGAATTTTTTCTTGAAGTCAAAAACCTTCCTAAGCACATGTAAGGTTGTTTTAAGTTTGGATTTTTTCTTTAAGAGATGGGATCTTGCTTTGTTGCCCAGATGACTGAAGTACAGTGTGATGATCATAGCTCACTGTAGCCTCCAACTCCTGGACTAAAGTGAGCCTCCTGCCTCTGCCTCCAGAGTAGCTGGAACTACAAGCACCTGCCACTACATTCACTGAATTTTTAAATTTTTTGTAGAGATGAGGTCTCACTATGTTGCCAAGGCTGGCCTCAAACTCCTGGCCTCAAGTAATCCTCCTGCCTCGGCCTCCCAAAGTGTTGGGATTACAGGTGTGAACCACCGCATCCAGCCCTAATTTTTAAGCATTGGTCAGCTTGCTGTCAAAAACTATCTCAAGCAAGTTTTCTTGATTGTTTCAATCCTCACACTCCCAAATGAGATCTTAGATATATTTTTAATATAGTGACAGAGCAACTGAAACTTTGCTTCCTAATCCAGCCTCTCACCTTTACCCTACACCAGCAACATAAGCCAGGGAAACAAGTGGTTAGGAAGAAGTGTCTAGGTCCGGAGCTGTTTGTTATCTGGCAATTTAGAGATGAATATCCACTAGAGGGACAACTCAGAAGGGAAAAATGCTTTCTTAATGAAATGAGTCAAGATTATTGCTCTCAAAGTGTCAAATTTATGATCATAGGGGAATATGAATTTCTTATTTAGACCAGATAAATGTTTTTATGACAATTAGTCCTTGAATTCATGACCTGTGTTTGGTTACAGAGAGTAAGGCACCCATGGCCCAGAATGAAATGCTGCTCTCCTTCTACTTCCTTCCCTTATCCTCAGGACTTTAGCTTCAACTGCCTCTTTTCCTGGGGGAGCCAATGGACCCTAACACCGGAATCCTCCCCTCCTGCCTGCAGAGCAGCAGTACTGAGTACATGAGCCAAGCCACTGATACACCATGGAGCTTGAAAATGTGAAACTTACCGTATACAAGAAAAAAGGGAGACTGAAATTTGACTATTTCTCCAGGGAAAGAGGTAGATTCCAAGAGAAAGGGGGATTGAATGGGGAATCAGAAGGTGAAGAGGTTAAAGGGAGAACAAAAATGAGAGAGAACATAGGAAGAAAGGAATGTCCATGAGGGATGCCCTCTGAAAGCATAAGCAGTAGGATCCAGCCCTTTGTAAAAGGTACAAAGGAGCAAATTATCTAGAAGAGGCATAACCCTTTATCCCTACCTGTGTCTGCTTCCCTCTGTATTAGCCGGTAGTCTTTTAGATGTAAGGGGTAGAGACTAAAACCAGCTGAAATGTTAAAGGAAATGTATTGACTTATATAACCAGGAGGTCTAGAGGTGATCTAACTTCAGGCCTGGCTGAGTCCAGTCCAAATTATAAGGACTATTTTTTTGTCATATCTTAGTTCTATAGGTAGCTGGTTCCATTGGTTTCACTCAGATTTTGTTCATATGACCCAAAGATGATCACCAATTGTCCCTGGCTTATACCATCCTTAAAGAGAAAAGAGAGAACCTTCTCTCCCCACCACATCATTCAGTCCACATCAGTCCCTGAAGAGGATTCTGCTGAGGTCACATGCCCCAGTGTTCTATATCCAGGAGGATGAAGTATTTTGGTCGGTCAACTGGAGACATGTACCCACAGTAATCAGCAGATGTGGTGAAAGTACATTTCCCAGAAGGAAGGCTTGAAGCACAGCCATCCCAAACAGCCCCCAACTCCATTTGACTAGAATACTTTTCTAAACTCTACAATATGAGGCTGTTTTAACATCCATGGCCAGGCGCAGTGGCTCATGCCAGGCCTGGTGGCTCACATCTGTAATCCCAGCACTTTGGGAGGCCAAGGCGGGTGGATCACTTCAGGCCAGGAGTTCGAGACTGACCTGAGCAACATGGTGAAACCCAATCTTTATGAAAAATATAAAAATTAGCCAGGCCTGGTGGTGAGCACCTGTAATCCCAGCTGCTCTGTAGGCTGAGGCATGAGAATTGCTTGAACCTGAGAGGTGGAGGTTGCAGTGAGCTGAGATCGCGCCACTGCACTCCAGCCTGGGTGACAGAGCGAGACTCCGTCTCAGGAAAAAAAAAAGAAAGCCATGGTGTTTGGTGTACATTTAGTAGGGGAAAGGAACAATGTGGGTTTGATGCCGTGGTGGACATTGAGGACAGGGGTCAAGGGTCAGGCAGGGGTCATCCTCTCAGGACTCTTTGCACTTCGTGGTGGACCACTAGATAATGAAGACAATCTACACAGACATTGCAATTTAGATTTTTTAAATCAGAGGGTCACTCAACTGTACCACCTCCCCAACTTGCCCTCCTTACCTCCCCAGCTAGTGACGAGAGACACACCTGTGAGACAGAAAAAGAAAGTCTCTTGGCGCAGATTGTGTAATTACATCAGCCATGTTTATTCTTTCATACTCTCAGTTCCCTAATTTCCTTTTCTCTTCATTGGGGTAGAAACCAAAAAGACAGAAAGTAGCAGGACCACAACCATATTATTCATAATTCCTCTGTGATAACTCCGTGATGCCCCTTCCTTATTTTTCAGTGAGGGAGTTTTCTGACAGCTGGCTTTTTAAATTCATCTACCAGACAGTTTAAATTTAATGACCAATTTCTTTTTGATGACCTTAGCAGGCCCCCCTAGAGTTTCAGCCATTTAAACAGAATATAATAGAAATTTCCAAAGAAATAAAAGGTGATTACTTTATACAGCTTCTCACATTCAAACACATTTGCATATATGGCCCGCCTGAAAAGCTAGAACTAATGAAATTATGAATGAGATTCTCATTTTTCTATTCTCAGAATCCTCTCCCTCCTGGCATCTTTCAAAACTCTAATCTGAAATTATTCCCTCCAGGAAGTCATCCTTGATTAATCACTTCCAACTCTAATTATGTATTTCTTTATTATATAAACAATAGCTGTGGATATAGTTCCAATTAGGTTCACCTTCTCTCATTCATATATGGATTTAAAGTTTCCTGAGTCTTGGGATGTGAATGTGTTCTTGGGCAGGGATGTCTTCTGTCTCTGTGTAGCCATTCCTTCCCTCTGCCTTCATCCCCAGGACTACTTGAAGCAAAGACGAAAGAGGGACTTATTTACTGGTATAATAAAAGATCCTGGGCCCTGCAAATTGCCAGATCTGAGATGAAATTTGAGCTCTGTTGATACTAGCGGTATGGAGGAAAAGTTAACTTTTCTAAAGCTTAATTTTCTTACATGAAAAAATGATAAATTCTTTAGGGCTCGTGTGATAATTCAGTAAGATGTGTGTTCAAAAGCACTTAAGGATGCTTGTAGATCTTTTAAAAGTTTTTGTTTCCTCAGTGATATGATTGCAGAAGATGCCAAGTCCATGACATATCTTTTTCATCTGTTGTTGGCATCTGAAATTCTTTTCCAGAAGACAAAAGCCTTTTATGCCAAATTAGAAATAAGGTTGAGGCCAGGCACAGTGGCTCACACCTATAATCTCAACAGTTTGGGAGGCTGAGGCAGGTGGATGACTTGAGCCCAGGAGTTGGAGACCACCCTGGGCAACATGGCAAAGCCCTGTCTCTACCAAAAAAAAAAAAAAGGTACAAAAATCAGCCAGGTGTAGCCTGTGGTCCCAGCTACTTGGGGTGGGAGGATTGCTTGATCCCGGGAGGCGAAGGTTGCGGTAAGCCAAGATCATGCCTCTGCACTCTAGCCTGGATGACAGAGTGAGACCTTGTCTCAAGAAAAAAGAAAAAGAAATAAGGTTGAAATTGCAAATAATCTTGGGGTAAGTAACAATGAACTTAAATACATTCACTCTACCAGGCATGATAAACACCTGGCCATACATCACTTCACTGATCCTTCCCCTACCCGTGATTGACACCATAAATTGGTCCGAGTAGAGCGTCCCACTCAGCCCATGGCATGCCTCAGAACTCTCAACACAAGGCTCTCTAGACAGACACTACTGATCAATTAAAGTTTGGGAGGGTCCAGTCGTGCTAAGACATACGTCATTGACACTGTTAATCTCTGAGGAGCAGGGTTTGCTTAGAGGATGAGGGGAAGATTAAAGGAAGGGATGAAAGAGCAACCATTGCTGGATGTGGCAGTGACAAAGGGCACCAGGAGAGAAGGTACAATTTCTCTAGCCTGGTAAGTTTTCTAACACGTCACCATGACCCAGAGAGGCATTGCTCAGGGCCCAAGTGAAAGGTTTGGCCCATGAACACGTTGCTTCTTGACCTAGCTCCTCATTTTCACATCTTCACTGTCTTTACCTCTTCGTTGTCAACGCTGACCCACTTCTCCGTTCCAAAGTCCCCCATGTATAGGGGTTGGGTTATCTCTGAGGTATACTCCAAGTCCAGACCCTGTGCTCCATGTTGCTGACTTCAGGATCCATTCTCCACTCAGCTTTCCCTTCTGGATTGACACTTCCACCGGCAGATTCCCAATAATCAGCTGATGATGGGCAAGCCCTGGGAGCCCTCTCCACACCCTGACCCCACAGGCTTCCGTCACCGGACAGAGTCTGACCAGTGGTGGGATGAGATGTAGACTAAACTGGTGAGCCTCATTATGTTGCCTTGATCCTCACCAGCCTGGACAAGGCCATCCACGGAGTGACAGCCAAATACATTGAAGTCAACTCAAAGTGACTTACGGGTGGCTGAAGTTAATGACTGTTGAGTATAATTATCTCTCCTACAAATGAACTGTGTGTTTACAAGCTTATCAAGTCTCTTTTCTGAACCTTGGTTTTCTCTCTGATCAGTGAGGAGGGGGCTGAACTACTGTGGAGAAATAAACCCCAAGGCTCTGTAGAGAATGGATGGACCATGGATGGGCTCTGTGGGGAGAAATTCCAGGGCTCCCTAGCTGTGGGAAAGAGTCCAGGAGCTCATACAGTTTTGCCTGCCCTTTGTTTTCACCAAGTGTCGTCAGATTCAAGAGAAGCTCTTCTCACAGTAGGGTAGTGCCAAGAAGAAGAGTCAGATGTGAATACCTGATACATCACTCTTCATCCATCCATCAGTTCACCAGTCCATCCATCCATCCATCATTTTCATTCATTCTATACATACATACATATATCCATTCTACACATTATTCATATGTAAATATGAATAATATGTCGGGACACTGGGATGCAATAATAATCAGATGTCATCACCACCTTAGGGAGCTACAGTTTATTGTAGGTAGACAATAAGCAAGTGAAGTGACAAATAAAATAATTACTAATTGTGAAGTTCCTGAGGAAACAAACAGGGTGGTATGATAGAAAATGGGCCGGAGTGCAGCGCCCCACTCCTCCGCCGGCCGCACGTAGTGGAGCTTTGCTGGGGAGGCGCCGGCCGGCAGCTGCGCAGCTCGCAGTTCCCGCGGGAGGTGGGCGGGCCAGTCTGGGCGGGGCAGTTGCAGTCGGCGCCGCCCCTTCCGCCCCTTGCGCGGGACTGCGACCTGAAAATGTGACTTTTACTCATGTGAGCTGCCTTCAGAGAAACCTCCTCCAGAAACAGGAGAATGTGTGGCTCTCCAGTGTGATCCCATCTCTGCAGGGTTTGTGAGTGTTGAGGGACCCAAACCTGCACCCGATGTCACAGACCCATTACTGCGGTAAGGAGCATGTGCCACACTGGAGATTGACAGGAGCAGGCTCGGACACAATCGGAGTTTGCACAATGCAGGTCTTTTTTTTTTTTTTTTTTTCCAGAATTTGACATTGCAGCAGAAACAGAAAATGAGATTACATATGAAATTGTGGAAAAGGAAGGCGACTCAGAGACCACAGGGAGCGTGGGCGAAGCCCTTGAGAAGGGACTGGATTCCATGGTGAAGCGCGAATCCGGGATAGACACAATTTCCCAGAAGTTTAACACTCAACTACCCCTTGAACCAGAACAGATTCTCAGATAATGGCCGAGGGCTTGCTGCCATTTGGACTTCTGGTGAAAATATCTTTCAAGAAAAGGGTATTCCAGACTGCCTCTATGTTGCCAAGAGAATGTTTGAATTCCAGGTCCTGCAGCGGGCCCTGAATCGCCTGAAGGCCACAGACCAGGCAAGGCCACCCTCCTGGCCGGCTTGTCCTGCCAGGAACAATGAAACTTAGGGGAATTTTGTAGGGATACAAGATGTTACAGATCCTACTCGAAGACATCTTAAAGCCTTAAGAACGTTGATAATCTCTTATACCTTGCAATTCCATTTCTAGTACTTTCTCCTAAGGAAATAATTTTATCAGAGATAGAGGTACAAAGATATTGCTTAAAGCATTGTTTACAATGTCTGAATATTAGTAAAACAAAAAAAGGTCTAATGACAGGGAATTAAAGAGATTTTGGTACACACACCCACACGAAGAAGGAAAAACATGAGCAACCTCCTTTGGACAGATGGGACCGCACAAGGCCTCTCTAAGAAGGTGACATTTGGGCTGACATCTAAAGAATGCTCTTTAGGAACCAGCCACACAAATGGGCAAGAGGAAGCAAGTAGGAAAGGTTCAGGCCAGAAGGAATTAAGCGCCTAAGAAGTTAAACAAAACCCAGTAATGCTGGAGCAAAGGAAGCTGGAAAAAGTGACTGATACAGTTTGAATGTTTGTCCTCACCCAGATCTCCTGTTGAGATGTAATCTCCACTGTGGGAGGTGGGGCCTGCTGGGAGGTGTTTGGATCCTGAGGGCAGATCCTGCATGAATGTCTTGGGCCATCCTCTTGGTGATGAGTGAACTCTGGCTCTGAGTTCACAGGAGATCTGATTGTTTAAAAGTGTGTGTGGCTGGGCTTGGTGGCTCACGCCTGTAATTGCAGCACTTTGGGAGTCTGAGGCAGGTGGATCACAAGGGCAAGACATTGAGACCGTCCTGGCCAACATGGTGAAACCCTGTCTCTACTAAAATACAAAAATTAGCTGGGCACGGTGGCATGTGCCTGTAGTCCCAGCTACTCGGGAGGCCAAGGCAGGAGAATCTCTTGAACCCAGGAGGTGGTTCAAGAGGTTTCAGTGAGCCGAGATTGTGCCACTGCACTCCAGCCTGGTGACAGAGCAAGACTCCGTCTCAAAAAAAAAAAAAAAAAAAAAAGTGTGTGACACCTCGCCCCCTCCAATTCTGTCTCTCTTCTCTCTCACTTGTTCCTGCTTTTGTCATGTGACCTGCCTGCTCCCCCTTTGCCTTCTGCCGTGATTGGAAGCTTCCTGAGGCCTCCCTAGAAGCTGAGCAGATGCCAGCACCATGCTTCCTGTACAGCCTGCAGAACTGTGAGCCAAGTAAGCCTCTTGACCAATTAAACGGCCTAATATAGTGACAAAGGATGAATTTGAAGAGGTGAACAGAACTGCAGCCCACAGAATTCTGGGGCCTATAATGAAATTCGGGTAGACATTGAAGTGCTTTTAGGCAGGGTAGTTGTATCAGGCCATTCTTGTGTTGCTATAAAGAAGTATCTGAGGCTTGGAAATTTATAAAGAAAAGAGACTTAATTGACTCACAGTTCTGCAGACAGTACAAGAAACATGGTGCCAGCATCTGCTTTTAGCAAGGGTTTCAGGAAGCTTCCAATCATGGTGGAAGGTGAAGGGGTAGCAGGCATGTCATACAGTAAGAATGAGAGCAAGAGAGAAGGTATGGACAAGGTGCCACATACGTTTTTTGTTTGTTTGTTTGTTTGTTTGTTTGTTTTTGAGACAGGGTCTCCCTCTGTCACCCAGGCTGAAGTGCAGTGCCATGGTCTTGGCTTACAGTAGCCTTGACCTCCCAGGCTCAAGCAACTCCCCCCACAGAGCCTCCCGAGTAGCTAGGATTACAGGTGGATGCCACCATGCCCAGCTAATTTTCTTGATTTTTTTGGTAGAGACAAGGTCTCACCATGTTGCACAGTCTGGTCCTGAACTCCTGGTCTCAAGTGATCTTCCTGCCTCAGCCTCCCAAAGTGCTAGGATTACAGGCATGAGCCACCATGCCCAGATGCCACACACTTTTAAACAACCAGATCTCACAAGAACTCACTCATTGTAGTGAGGACAGCACCAAGCCAGAGGGATCTGCCCCCATGACCCAAACACCTGCTGCCAGGCCCCACCTCCAACATTGGGGATTACATCTCAACATGAGATTTGGAGGGGACAAATATTAAAATCCCTCTCTGGCAACTGTGTGCAAATTGGGTAGGAGTGGATCAAGAATAGAAGAGAGGAGACCAGTTAAGAGACTAAATGAGAGGGAATAGTGGCTGAGAGAATAGTCTGGAAAAGGGGACAGTCATGTATGTTCTGGATGTTGACACTGTAGGACTTGCTGATGTGCTGCGAGTAGGGCAGCAGGAGGAGAGAGAAGAGGTGACTCCACACTTCCAGATGATGGTGCCATTGACTCAGATGAAGCTTCTCAGGAGGAGAACCATTGGGGGCAGGGGTGTGTAACTTTTTGCAGAACAGGCTTGTGTGTCTTTCAGTGGCCATTTTCTCCTATCCAAGGGGGAGTTCTGGGGATGAACTGAGAGAAAAGCAAGATTGAGAACAAAAGGGAATGTGTGCTTTACCTGCTGAGGCAAGCTCGGTCAGGGAGACCCTAACCAATGGCACTAGAGGAATTAAAGACACACACAGAAATATAGAGGTGTGAAGTGGGAAATCAGGGGTCTCACAGCCTTCAGAGCTGACAGTCCCGAACAGAGATTTACCCATGTGTTTATTAACAGCAAACAAGTCATTAGCATTGTTTCTATAGATATTAAATTAACTAAAAGTATCCCTTGTTCCTATTAAATGAAGAGAGGTTTCGACCTTGGCTAGTTTGCAGTGAAGCATAAGAAATAGATCAATATCTCACACTATTAGGATGTCTACTGTCAAGAAAAATAGAAAATAAGTGTTGGTGAAGATGTGGAAAAACTGGAACCTTTGTGCAATCTTGGTGGGAATGTAAAATGGTGCAGCAGTTATGGAAAACAATACGGAGGTTCTTCAAAAAACTAAAAATCAGATTACCATATAATCCAGCAATCCCAGCTCCAAGTATATATTCCAAAAGAATTGAAAGCATAGTCTTGAAGAGAGATTAGTTCCCCCATGTTCATAGTAGCATTATTCAAAATAGCTAATAGGTGGAAGCCACTCAGCTGTCCACAGATGGAAGAATGGATGAACAAAATGTGCTACATACAAACGGAGAAATATTATTCAGCCTTGAAAAGAAAGGAAATCTGGTCAGGCATGGTGGCTCATGCCTGTAATCCCAACACTTTGGGAGGCCAAGGCAGGCAGATTGCTTGAAGCCAAGAATTTGAGACCAACCTGGACAATATAGTGAAACCCTGTCTCTACAAAATTTAAAAACATTAGTCAGGCATGGTGGCACATGCTGGTAGTCCTAGCTACTCAGAAAGCGGAGGTGGGAGCATTGCTTGAGCCCAAGAATTGGAAGCTGCAGTGACCTGCGATCATGCCACTGCACCCAGCCTGAGCAACCGAGCAAGACCCTGTCTCTAAAAAAAGAAAGGAAATCCTGTCACATGCTGCAACATGAATGAATCTTGAGGACATTGTGCTAAGTGAAATAAGCCAGTCACAAAAGAACAAATACCATATGATTTCACTTATATGAGATATCTAAAGTAACTAAATCCATAGAGACAGAAAGTAGCATGATGGTTGCCAGAGGCTGGAGGCAGATGGAATAGAGTTGTTGTTTAGTGGGTATAGTTTCAGTTTTGCAAGATGAAAACATTTTGGAGACTGTTTGCACAATGTGAATATACTTAACATTGCTGAACTCTACACTTAAATGGGGTTTAGATGGTAAACTTTATATTATGTATATTTTAGCACCATTAAAAAAACTTATAATTGGAAACTAATGATTTGTTTAAATCAAGATTAATAGCGTGTAACCCACACACTACTTTGTTAGAAAAAAAAAAATCAAGAATAATGACATAAGTGTATGTACATATCAACAAAAACTGCCTAAGCCAAAAAATATCAAGTATCTCTTACCTAAGCCATTTCACCACTAAGCAGCTTGAAATATAGTATCTGCAGGTGGCAAATTCTGCTATCAGGGACACAATTTAGGAAAAATGGGAAAGCATCCATCATTCTTTCAAAGTTTCTCAACTACCAAAAATCTTATCCATCCATTAAACCAAACAGTATGTCTTGACCCTTGACTACATTTTTAGCCATATGCTAGGTACCATGGACATATACAGACAGATAAGACACCCACCAAAACTTCTCTCTCCCCTCTCTCTCCCTCTCTCTGAGTCAAAAATCTCTTCCTTCCCTTTGATCTTTACCTAATTTTCTCTTTGCCATGCCTAAGATATGGTTTCTTTGCTCATACAGTCTTGGTCCATGTTTCTCTGAGCCTCTGAGACCTGGAAAATTGATACTGGCTGGTTGTTGGTAGAACCATTTGCTTTTCTTGAGTGTCATTTTTCCTTGCTACCATCCTCAGTAGGCTGCAGGCTAACCCTTCATTTCCTTTTGGGTGCTGCTTGAATTCCTCTTGTCTCTGATAATTCTCAAAGAAGACCTACAATGTATTCAGGCCACTGCCCAATTTTAGAGACATTTCCAGTCTAGTTGTCATGGTCAATGTCTGAGCTTTAATGCTTCCTCCTGAGCTGTGGTCGCTAAGTCATGCTTAATGATAATTAGAAAAGAGGTGACCGATATGGGGATTTGAGTCCATGGCTTAGTCATCAGGGAGAGAGATTTTTTACTGCTAACTCATGTGACAAATCTGTGACGCACTGTTGGCTAGCATAATTTATTTTATTGAAGTAAGAGGTTGTGTTTTTTCTAACTTTTCAGTTGAGCTTACTGACCTGTATAAAGTCAGCAAAATCAGGTAATTTTGTGTAAGCATCCTTGTAGAATCTACACTAAATACTGGCAATTGAGATGAAGTGGATACAGTTGGTGTTCTTTAAATATTTACATCCCAAAGCCGATACAGTCACAAAACAGTTCAACACAATGCCATGAACTATTGTATGCTCATGGGTTATAATGACTGATTAATTCACAATTGCTTCCCAGGTAAGTTCTAGAAACTAAGCACCAAACCTCCCCTCTTTGCAGACCTATTGGCATACCCTGGAATTGCCAGGTGCTCAGCCATGGATCACAATAACAGTGAGAACATTCAGTAGCACCTTCCTAAGTCTTTGGCTTAGTTTTCCAACTGTTGTACTCCGGACTCCCCTCTTTAGTGACTGGTAACTTGGAGTTTTAATTCAATATTAGGCTTCAGCTGGCTATAATATGTTAAGTAACTCTGTCTTTTTCACAATGCACATTTATTGAACTCTCTCTTAATATTCATCGGACATCCCTTAAGAGGCCCCTCAATGGCAGGGAAAGGCAATCTGGTTTTGCAGCACGTATCTGCACACATCTGTCCATTCCTCAGGAGAACTATAACCACAGCCTGAGTCCCTCCATCTTTCCGTATTGCCTTTGGGAGCAGATTTTAATAACTTAATCCTGCATTTGATAGGTCAACTAGCATTTATCTGAGTAACAAGGCCAGTTTTCTGCTGTGCTAAACCTTTCAAAATCATACAAAGCTTCACCTGTATCTTCCTAATCCTGCTTCCACATCCTGGCATGGCACTTGATGTCATAGCCACATTGCATGGGTTTATCTTGCAGAGTGCAAGAGGAAAATCATTCTGGATTTTAGAGAAGAAAATCCAAGACAAGAAACAGAGGTAGCAGGAGAGAGATGTCATTGGTGCATCACTGAGGAAAAACCTCAAGCTGCCAACGTCAGCTCTACAGAGAAATGGGGACTGAAACCAAAGAGAGGGATTTCAAACCTGTGTCAGCTGAAATCTAAAATGCAGTCAGTCATTTGGACAATAGCTAGGGAGTTATTTTGATGTATCAGTGACTTTGAAAATGCAATATCAATCATGGTGTTATTTCTCTTGGACTTGGGAGTGAAAGGACTCAAGTGGAGGGTCCCCATGACCACAGCAGTATTTGAGGGAGTGAGGAAGTTGGGAGGGAGGAAGAACAATATGTCCCTTATCTGGGGATTTTCTCTCCTTGTAACTGGTCTTTTAAAATCCTTTATGTAGGGACCTTGCAAACTGACTCTGAAAAAGAAAGCCTCACTATCTCTTACTGTGCCATCAACTCACACTGTAAAAGGAGCAAAAAGCGTTTTAAAAGCCAATTTGACTGGAGCTAATTTATTTTACTTTGTTTATCGACAGATGTCAATATCTTTATATGTTTCTTATCTCCCCAGTGGACTGTAAGCTTCGGGAAAGGCAATAGCTCTGTAACAGTTACAGCACTACTGGAGTAGTGCCCATCAGACTGTGTGTAAATGAGAATTGGCCATCAGTCACCCTGAGAGGCAATGCACATTCATTCTCAGGATGCTGCTATTGCTCAACTGATTTTTAGAACTTGAGAGGGAAGAATTTTCTAACCCTTTCCATTTACTAAATTTACCTTTAGAATTGGTTCATAAGTCACTCCCAAATCAATTTTTTATACTTTATCTCAAAAAACAAAAAAAAAAAGGAATGTGTTGACTATAGAGTCTTGCCTTACTGCCCAGACTGGAGTGCAGTGGTGCGATGTGGGCTCACTGCAACCTCCACCTCCTGGGTTCAAGTGATTCGCCTGCCTCGGTCTCCCAAGTAGCTAGGATTACAGGCATGCGCCACCATGCCTGGCTAATTTTTGTATTTTTAGTAGAGACTGGGTTTCACTATGTTGGCCAAGCTGATCTCAAACTCCTGATCTCAAGTGATCTGCCCGCCTTGACCTCCCAAAATGCTGGAATTACACGAGTGAGCCACCGTGGGCAGCCATATTTCATTTTTCAAAAAAACTTTATTGAGGTATAATTTACATATAATAAAATGCACTCACTTTAAGTGCACAATTAGATAATTTTTAGTAAAGTCACAATTATGCAACCATCACCACAATCCAATTTTAGAGCACCTCCATCTCCTATTCCCATCCCTAGCTCCAGGCAACCACTAGTCTACTTTCTGTCTGCACAGATTTGCCTTTTCTGGATACCTTGTATACGTGGAATCCTATCATATATGATCTTTTGTGACTTGCTTATTTTGCTTAGCATAATGTTTTCAAGGTTGTAGTGATACAGATGCACCCCAAAATTGGAGCTTAGCTTGGTGAGTTCTTGGTTTCATTCAGAAAAGAATTCAAGAATCAGCTGACAGTGAAAGAAAACAAGTTTATTAGAGTAACAGTGTACATCACAATGGCTGCTCCATAGAGCAGGGCTAACTCATAGGCAGAGCAGGGCTAACCCATAGACAGAGTGGTCCAGAGCAGCAGTGTGCAGCAAGGTGGCCACTCCATAGGCAGAGCAGCGCTGTCCCATAAGCAAAGCAGCCTAGAGCAGCAGCAGCAACTGCAGTTCCAAGCGGGAGCAGCAACTGCCCCAGCCATCACGGATTGCTGGCCAGCTATATTTTTGCCTACTCTTAACTAAGTGCTAATTATGGGATTATTCAGAATTTTCTAGAAAAGGGGCGGGGGAGTTCCTGGAACCATGTAAGGCAACTTCCCACTCGTTACCATGGCATTTGTAAACTGTCATGGCACTAGTGGGAATGTCTTTATGCTAATTAGTGGTGAGGACAGCTAGAGGTTGCTTTCATCACCATCTGCTGGTTTCCTCCAGTTCCTCTGCTACATCTTGTTTTGATTAGAAGGGTCTGATTGGCAAACAAGTCCATCTACCTCAGTAGCATGTATGAGTACTTCATTTCTTTTTAGGGCTAAATAATATTCCATTGTATGGATATTACCACATTTTGCATAGCCATGGACATCGGAGTTGTTTCCATTTCATGGTTATCATGAATAAAACTACTCTGAATATTCACATATGTTTTTGTAAAGACTTCTTTTTTAAAATCAGAAAATGTATTCCTCAATTTTATCTTGCCTCTACTCTCAGTGGCTTCGCAACATTGAACATATTCAAAAGAATGAACCATGGCTCTGAGGTGATGCCCAAAGAAAAGATGCCGTAAAAATACTTTCTATGCAGATAACACCACTGGATTAAGAATATGATCTCCTGAAGGCCGGGTGTGGTGGCTCACACCTGTAATCCCAGCACTTTGGGAGGCCGAGGTGGGAGGATCACGAGGTCAGGAGTTTGAGACCAGCTTGACCAACAAGGTGAAACCCCATCTCTACTAAAAATACAAAAATTAGCTGGGCGTGGTGGTGTGCGCCTGTAATCCCAGCTGGGAGAATCGCTTGAACCCGGGAGGAGGAGGTTGCAGTGAGCTGAGATGGCGCCACTACATTCCAGCCTGGGTGACAGAGCAAGACTCCGTCTCAGAAAAAGAAAAAAAAAGAATATTATCTCCTGAAATAATTGTTCTAAAGATGACAATATTCATTTGATATATAAACGTAGGTGTATTCTTCGTAAATAGTTAATCTCATGTGTACACCTTAAGTACAGCACGCCTGTGAAGTTACAACAGTTTAGCACAGTATTTTGCAGGTAGAAGCCGCTTGATAAATATTTGCTGACTGCGTTTTTAAATGCTCATAGTGGTTCCTCTTGGAAAGTAAAATATCAAAAGTTTCAGTGTTTAACAGCCTTTTCCCATTTTGTATAAACAAAGCCAAAGCCCTCTGAGAGAACATGACAAGCTGTCCAAGGCGCCCCAAGTCACAATTATCTATCAGGCAGGTTTATTGATCTTCCTTCAACTCAAGAGGCCTCAGGCAAAGCAATTGCTCTGTAGGCTTGGAGGGGCAGGAAGCATTTGTGTGGGGCCTGTGGGAGCATTGATTTCACTGCTGAATTATGCCTCCATGAGAAATAGCCAGAGGAGCCCAGCTCTTCTCGGCAAGGGCCCTGCCCCTTGCTGGCACATTTTCTTAGAAGTCGATTGGCCCGGATCCAACATTGGCTAACTTCCTCTCAGTTGCTCCCTTGCACACTGTTCCAAACCTATGTGGTCAGATTTGGGCTGTTAATTCAACAGATTCCAACCACAAGGAAACTAGAACCACCCGGTCCCCTCTTGCTGACATTCTAGCCACCTTGTTGGCTCTGGGCAGCTGTGAATGCATCTGGGCCTGTGGTCTGTGGGCTCTGAGGCAGCACTCAATGAAATCCCATCTTTAATTGGACAAATGAAGTGTCCTCCTCTGGGTTTCCCCAGTGCTCAAGAAAACAGTGTATGAGAAACGTAGCCAGCATGTCCGCCCACAGCATGAGCTCTCGTGTGCCTCTTCCTTAGAATGGCTGCCCAGGCAGTAGGACCACAGCCCCCAGCACAGGAGAACCCTTCATCCAGATGTTCAGTGCCTCAATAGTTTTCCATTGTCATGTAATCATAAGTTGATACTGTTTCAATTTTCAAAGCACTTTTTCAAATAGATATCAACTCACTATTAGCACAGATTTTATAACATTTAAAATGTATTTATATAATTATTTTCCATCACAAAATATTAAATTGCATTCTTAATAGATACAAATTAAAAAATCAATGCACTCAACATTTTCTTGTTTCTTCATTACTTTTTAATCTCCCTTAAAAAAAAAAACTATCAGGCTGGGCGCGGTGACTCATGCCTGTAATCCCAGCACTTTGGGAGGCCGAGGCAGGCAGATCACCTGAGGTCAGGAGTTCGAGACCAGCCTGTCCAATATGGTGAAACCCTGTCTCTACTAAAAATACAAAAATTAGCCAGGTGTAGTGGCACATGCCTGTAATTCCAGCTATTTGGGAGTCTGAGGCACGAGAATCGCTTGAACCCAGGAGGCAGAGGTTGCAGTGAGCCAAGATCACGCCTTGGCACACCAGCCTGGGCAACAGAGCAAGACTACATCTCAAAAAATTTTAAAAAATTATATATTATATATATTACTCATTAGCCAATTAAAACTTTTTTCTAGCTTTGCTACTGTCTTCACAACTCTATTCTTAGAATATAAGAGTGCTCTCTACACCTTTTTTTTTTTTTTTTTTTTTGAGTAATAATCCTTAGGGCAGGGCGTGGTGGCTCACACCTGTAATCCCAGCACTTTGGGAGGCCAAGGCAGGCAGATCACGAGGTCAGGAGATCGAGACCATCCTGGCTAACACAGTGAAACCCTGTCTCTACTAAAAATACAAAAATTAGCTGGTCATGGTGGCCCGTGCCTGTAGTTCCAGCTACTCAGGAAGCTAAGGCAGGAGAATTGCTTGAACCCGGGAGGTGGAGGTTGCAGTGAGCTGAGATCGTGCCACTGCACTCCAGCCTGG
>NW_016827192.1:102716-140990 GCF_001698545.2 Rhinopithecus bieti | reverse complement strand
AAATAAATAAATAAATAAATAAATAAATAAATAAATAAATAAAATAATAATAATAATCCTTAGAAGCCCAAGCACAGTGGCTCATGCCTGTGATCTCAGCACTTTGGGAAGCTGAAGTGGGAGGATTGCTTGAGGCCAGGAATTTGAGACCAACCTGGGCAACATAGCAAGACCCCATCTAAAGAAATAAATACGCAATAACTACATAATATATTTAGCATTTGTCTTTGACTTTGTGGCTCACTCTCTGAAGGGCACCTTTATGTTTGTTTGCCCATGCCCACAACCTTCACCTCTCTCCTAGTGATACTCTGCTCTCTCCTCTGTCCATGTGATCTGGGTGTCTCTTTCCTCTTCTTACCCAACTATGACTTCCCTGCCCAGGAATTGGCAATGACCCAATTTGACTAATCAGATCCCTTTCCAACTGGAACTGAAGGGGGAGAGGGCTTTTTGCTCTCAGGTGAAGATATTCTGTTATTTATTTAAGCAAGTCCCAAATGGGTTTTATCACTTGCAGCAAAAAGCCTTGACTTACATATTTACCGTTCCCTATAATCTTGGCCACAGTCTTTCCAGTCCTCGAACTTTATGACTGACTATGTGTTTGGAGACAGGGTCTTGCTCTGTTGCCTAGGCTGGAGTGCAGGGGCACGATCTCAGCTCACTGCAGCCTTGACCTCCTGGGCTCAAGATATCCTCTTTCCTCAGACTCCTGACTAGCTAGGACCACAGGTGTGTGCCACCACATCCAGCTAATTTCTTAAAAATTATGAAAATTTTAAGGTGGTACTCACTTATTCTCACCATATTTTCCAGGCTAGTCTCGAACTCCTGGGCTCAAGCAATCCTCCTGCCTCAGCCCCTCAAAGTGCTGGGATTATAATTACTGATTTTTTTAATCAGCCCATTTTAAAATGCCATGATACTTTTGCTTTGTTTTCTTTTCATTTTATAACCTAATGATTTTTAGTAGCTCTGAGGGTCACCACAGATGAGATATAGGAATAGGAAGGTGTTTAGAAACTGTCACTATGGGGCGTCGCAGAGAACTTGGTGTTCAACTAGGAAAAAGAACAAAAACAGCTTGGAGGAAGGGGTGGCAGATATAAAGCTAGTTGCAATTATTCAAAAAGCTTTTAGGAAGAGAGAGTTATTGTTTGTCATCCTGTAGGGCCATTAATTGCTGTAGTTGGAATTTATGGAGAGGCTGACTTCTGTTCTTTATAAAGAGAATATACTTTCTAATAACCAAGGTGTTCCAAAATGAAACAGGCCTCCACTCAAAATTAAGAATCCCAGGGACTTAGATGTTATCTTTTAAGGACTCCTGGGTTAGGAATGTAACCTCAAAGATCCTTTTAGCTCTTCAAAGTCTGCGATGTCGAGATGGAGATGAAGGTGAAAATGTTGCTGGTGAGAGAGCTCAGGAACTCTGCCTACAGTTCCAACCAGCCTCTGTCTTATATAGAAACAGGTCCAGATCCCATATCCTGCCATGTCGAGTGACTGATCATTAATTTCTCTGACCTCATTCTCTTTCAGTGTTGCCTGTTATAATTTTTATTTGGTATAATAGAAGTGTAAGATACCTGGAAAAGGATACCTGAATAATTTAAATGGTTGCTGGAGGACCTTGCATCTCTAGATCTTGGTATTCTTATGTGTAAAATGGGGAACTTGGACTATCTCAGAAGTCTCCAGGCTTTCCTAGCAGAAACTGAGAAGTAATCTGAAAAGACGGAGAGGTGAGAATATGAAACCTCCGGTGTTCTACATGCAATGCCTTCCAGCTGCCTCCAGACATTGGAATTGTCTTACTGCAGGAGAGGTACATGGAGGGAAGGAAGGCTGAACATGAGGAGATATACACAGAACTGATTATATAATTTGCAGAACCCCTTGTTCCAAATAATAAGAATTTGAAGACTGCAACAGTAGAACATTGAACCAAGCACGGATCCTTCTAAGTGTGGGGCCCCAGGCAACTGCACTAGTTGTTCCTTTATGAAGCCAGCCCTGAATATGTTACAAGCCAAGAGGCTGTGGCTCCCCATGTAATGAAAATTAACACGAGGCCAAGCAGGTTTCCTGGACAAGGATTCTATTTTGGGGCTTGTGCTACAGCACAAGAGAGACAGCCAAGAGGAGATAGCAGAGGCAAAAGGATCCTCCAGCTGGCTCTCTGAAAAAAAGCTGTTAGAGATTTTGTTATTATTATTATTATCATTTTGACTTGAGATGGAGTCTCTGTCACCCAGGCCGGAGTGTAGTGGAATGATCTCGGCTCACTGCAGCTTCTGCCTCCCGGGTTCAAGCGATTCTCCTGCCTCAGTCTCCTGAGTAGCTGGGACTACAGGAGTGTGCCATCACCCATGGCTAATTTTTGTATTTTCAAATAGAGGTGGGTTCACCGTGTTGGCCAGGCTGGTCTCGAACTCCTAACCTCCTGATCTGCCCACCTCAGCCTCCCAAAGTTCTGGGATTACAGGCGTGAGGTCAGGAGTTTGAGACCAGCCTGGCTAACATGGTGAAATCCCATCTCTACTAAAAATGCAAAAATTAGCCGGGCATGGTGGCACATACCTGTAGTCCCAGCTACTCGGGAGGCTGAGGCAGGAGGATCACTTGAACCTGGGAAGTGGAGGTTGCAGTGAGCTGAGATCATGCCACTGCAGATCGTGCCACTGCACACCAGCCGGGTGACAGAGGCAAGGGACCCTGTCTCAAACAAAAATAAATAAAAGAAAAAAAAAAAAAAAAAAAAAAAAAAAACAATAAAAATAAAATAAAAAAGTTAAACAAAAAAAAAGGAAGGTGAGATAACCTTGCTTGCTGAGTCTTCTGGCATCCTTCTTTCTCCCATGCTGGATGCTGCCTTCCACTCCTGCTGCCCTAGGACATCAGACTCCACGTTCTTCAGCCTGTGGACTCTGGGACTTGCACCAGTGGCTTTCCGGGGTCTCTTGGCCTTTGACCACAGACTGAAGGCTACATTGTTGGCTTCCTGGGTTTTGAGGCTTTCGGACTCAGACTGAGCCACTACCAGCTTCTCTCTTCCCCAGCTGGCAAACGGCCTATCATGGGTTTTCACCTTGTAATTGTGTGAGCCAATTCTCCCTAATTAACTCCCCCTTATATAGATTCATGTATCCTATTGGTTCTGCCCCTCTGGAGAACACTGACTAATAAAGTGGAATGCATGAAAGAATGCCGTAGTGGAGGTGAGCTGAAGCCGAGCTCCATCCCTAACCTGTCTCAGCTATATGACAACACCCTGTATCAACTGGACCAATTTAAAACAACTGATTTGAGGCTCCTGGTCTAGATGATTTCAAAACTCTCCTTTGACTATAATAGAGGATACTTCAATCAATAAATCAATTAAAAACTTTGCTGATCATCTATATATTTAAAAACTGTTGTGATTCTATGAGTAAGTAATAGAAAAAAATAAATAAATGCACAATTACTAAACATCTCTGAATCCCCCAGAATTGGGGGGATTCTAGGATGATTGTGGCTTTAACTCATTATCACAATCTGTTTCAAAGAGGCCTGCCAAATAAGGAGATTTGCTACACTTGTTCTTCTTTTTTTTTTTTTTTTTTGAGATAAGGTCTTGCTCTGTCACCTAGGCTGGAGTACAGTGGCGATATCTCGGCTCACTGCAACCTCCACCTCCCAGGTTCAAGTGATTCTTCTGCCTCAGACTCCCAAGTAGCTGGGACTACAGGCACACATCACCACACCTGGCTAATTTTTATAGTTTTAATAAAGACAGGGTTTTACCCTGTTGGTCAGACTGGGCTCAAACTCCTGACCTCAAGTGATCTGCCTGATTCAGCCTCCCAAAGTGCTGGGACTACAGGCGTGAGCTACCACACCGAGCTGCCTGCACTTTTTAAACATACATTTTATCCCCATTTGTCTTTATTCAGAATCACACACATCCATTTACCCTTTCCTCTGGGATGGGGGTCAATGAACCACACTTCTCTTATTCATTTAGCAACTATTTACCACACTGGAAATATGTTAAGTGCCCCACAGTGGGCAAAGTTCTGTAAGGCACTGGCAGCCAGGCCCCAGCCAAGGATGACTGGTTAGGGAAGGGGAAGAGTCGGCTAAAGGCAGGGAATATCATGAGCCAAGGCATTAAGGTCAAAATCTTAAACTGGGAAATGGCAAGGAATCCAGGGTGGCTGGAGTACAAGGTGTATATGAGGCAAAATGTGGGAGGTGAATATGGCAAGGGAATTTGGAGCAATAGTGGAGGCTTGTGAATGTCATAATAGTTAGTCCTTGACCCCATGAATAAAAAGGATTTTTTGAGCAGAGAAGTGCCAAGTTCAGAGCTGCCCTTATAGGAAGTTAATTTGTCACATCCAGCGTTAAAGTGGTAGCTATTATTATTATTATCATATAATTATGTAGTCGTTAGAACTTTTGTTTATTTAGAAAAAGTAACCAAGAACAATATACATCAATGCCATTTTCCTGCAGCGTCCTCAAAGTGGAACATTATCAGCTCTTCTTGTCTGTCCCTCCACTTAGTCAGGGCTTTCTTAATTCCTCAGTGTGGAGGTCTTTCTCATCATTCACTAAATTCATCCCCATGGGTTTTTTTACACTGTTATATATATTACTTTAAAAATCATTTTCAATTTTTCATTATTAATACATAGAAATATAATTGATTTTATGTTAAAATTCTATCCTATAAGCTTTGAAAGAAATAAAATACTTTACCCCAAATACATTTCTTTGACATATTTTGAGATGGCTGTCAGAGGGCCAGCAAACAGCAGTGGCCCTGTAAAGCTGTCTTTTGGGGGAGATTTGCATCTGTGGAGAATCTGCATTGATACAGTCAGGCTTTCCTTTGCCCAGATCTAGGAAAGATTCACTAAGAGGCTGACATCTTTAAAGGTCTGAAAAGAAGCATGGACCATCTATTCTCTCTGAAGGCTGCTACCTGTGAGGTTTCATCTACATACAAGACAACCTTTGCTGGCCAGGCCTTTTCTTCTTCCCTTCCCAGGACCTCTCTTGCCACCATCACTGAAATTTTTTTTTTTTTTTTTTTTTTCGAGACGGAGTCTCGCTTTGTTGCCCAGGCTAGAGTGCAGTGGCACAATCTTGACTCACTGCAAACTCTGCCTCCCAGGTTCAAGTGATCCTCCTGCCTCAGTTCCACTAGTAGCTGGGATTATAGTCATGTACCACCATGCCCGGCTAATTTTTGTATTTTTAGTAGAGACGAGGTTTTGCCATGTTGGCCAGGCAGGTCTTGAACTCCTGATCTCAGGTGATCCACCCACTTCTCCCAAACTGCTGGGATTACAGGCGTGAGCCACCATGCCTGGCCACCATCACCTAATTTACCATCATAACCTGCTTGGGTCATGCTCTGAGCTGCATTCTCTCTGTAACCTCAAGATGGTATAGAAACTTCTGCACCCCATTGGAGGATTAGGTCTTCATTCTGAAGGCTCCTATGTCACATAAAACTGTGATCAAATACATCTGTATGCCTTTTTTCCTACTGCAATACTAGCCTTTTATGAGTTGATTTTTCAGTGAAACTTCTGAGGGTAAAGGGAGAGTTTGCTCTAGGTTTGCCTCAAACTCCTGGGCTCAAGCAATCCTCTTGCCTCACATCCCAAAGTCCTGGGATTACAGGCATGAGCCACTGTGCCCAACCTATAAAGTTTTATTAAAATTAGCTGTAGCATTAATAATACACTGATACAAAGGTAGAATTAGGTTTTCTCTTTTGAACAAGATTTTTCTATAGTATTAAGAGATAGTAAAATATTTTTTGTTGTACTTTTGAGTAAACTGAAAAAAAAAAAGGTGGAGTAAGGGGAAGAGAGGGAGAGAGAGATTTTGTTTGCCTAATGGTGTCTATTAGGTCTTATGATTGTTTTGAAAACTGTATTCTTTCCCATCAAAGAATAAAGGTTTTTGCTTTTTGAAGTCTTTGAATCATTACTTTGGCTAAATGAATCAATATTATTTCACAGTGAGCTGTGATCCTATTTTGAGCAAGTATTTTAAACCTTTGATATCTGACAAACTTTCCAAAATCAAAATTTCAAATTCAAAATTCATTCTTTTGACATCAAACTAACTTTTGAATGTTAGGGCCCCTAGATGTCCAAGAGAGACATATTAGGCTTATTTGGTATGTTAAAATCATATGAGAAGCATTGTTAAATAAGAAATGGTTTTTAACTTTTGGGGGGTTATGTTTGTATAAATATGTTAATATGTGTTTCAAAATTGTATGATTTCCAAAAATTCTGATGTGTCTTGGTATAAATTATCAGTAATAATTGTAATTGTGATATTCAATTGTTGCATGCCATAAAACAACAAAATGTTCTTGTCAATTGTATCTGTATTTATGGCTAGCTAAGTCTTTTGTCATTCATAGACAGTTATTGTTTTACTTTGATTCTTCTTTAAAAAAGCAGTTTATAATCAACTACAGTCCACAATTTGCTTTCTCTATAAGGAAATTCAGGGAAGGTCTCCTGAATACAGGTTTCTAACTTTGGATATCATACCATTGGACTAGGTAAAAAAAAACCTTCCAGGATTCGAATTAAAAGCTGATGTGCTCATGAGGATTGCTAACCCAACATCAAGCAGAACAAGAGCTAATTACATGGGGCTGAACTAAGAGAGGACTAAAAGACTTTTCATGAACTTTTGTTGGATAAATAGCTAATTCGTTTTATGTTTTCTTTTCCAGAGTCAAAACAAAACAAAACAAAACAAAAAAAACCCTTTTCTTTTGAGCTATTTATAGCTTACAACTAATTGGGTAAAGTATATATTGTGAGCAAAATTTGAAGCATTTATCTGTCTTTCTACCTGATATCTCCAGCATTTGGAAACTTTTGTGATTATTCTTAATTTAGGACAAGATAGCTATTTGCATACGTTCAATATGAATCTGTATTCTTTTGGAGGATTTGACTGGAATGGCATATTTTCAAATATGACGAGATTGCTTTGAGGAATTGAAGTTGACTTTATAGAGCTAATAAAAAACTCCTTGGTACACAGTTTCTTTACAAGGTTCCTGACCTGTGGTAAGTGAAGAGTGTTACTTTCTGACAGGCCCAGGAACCTCAAGTTATTTTGGAATCTCAAGAAGAGAAGAATTCACCCAGTTCATACCGGTATTGCAGACAGTCAGTGACAAATGACAAATCCTTGCCTTGGTTTTATAGCCTCAAGGCTTTTAAAAGTCTAATCTGAGATTTCTTATGAAAATGTTTCTGCAAAGCCAATTTGAGAAAAGCCTATATGGTCAATCACTATTCTTGCTGTACTTTATGCAAATAAGCAGGCCAAGTATAATAAGATAAAACGTATTTTACAAATAAATTGGTCCTGCTATGATTTGCCTTTGGTAGAATATTGGGGGACTGGGCCAGGTGTGATGGCTCACACCTGTAATCCCAGCACTTTGGGAGGCCAAGGTGGGCAGATCACCTGAGGTGAGGAGTTCGAGACCAGCCTGGTCAACATGGTGAAACCCCATCACTACTAAAAATACGAAAATTAGCCAGGCATGTTGGCATGTGCCTGTAATCCCAGCTGCTTGGGAGGCTGAGGCAGGAGAATCATTTGAACCTGGGAGGTGGAGGTTGCAGTGAGCTGAGATTGCACCATTGCACTCCAGCCTGGGCAACAAGAGTGAAACTCTGTCTCAAAAAAAAAGAAAGAAAGAAAGAAAGAAAGAAAGAAATTTAGGGAACTGGAGAGAGAAAATCATGTTTCAAAGGAAAACTGTAGAACATCTGTTATTAGATTCTAGCCTTGTTCATTGTTTTTGAGTTTTTATCATTTGCCTGCAATTTGTACTGGATCCTGAATTCTTTCCTGGCTACAAGTCTCCAAACTAACTTTTTCAAATTTTTATTTCATTTTTTTCTGACTTGGAATTACTAGAAATGCGTTGACAAAAAGCAACAACAATAACAACAACAACAAAACTTTATGAAATATTTAAAGAGGCTTATCTTGACCCAATATGAGTGACCACAACCCAGAGAACAGTTTCAAGAAATTCTGAGAAAGCGTGCCCAAGGCTGTCAGGTTATAGTTTTGTTTTATACATTTTAGGGAGACAGAAGTTACAGGCAAAGACATAAGTCAATATATATAAGTTGTACATTGGAGGTGTCCTGGTAAGGTGGAACATCTCAAAGCAAGTACTTACAGGTCACAGGTGGATTCAAAGATTTTCTGATTGGTAATTTGTTGAAAGAGTTCAGCTTTGTCTAAAGATTTGAAGTCACTTGAAAGACATGCTTGAGTTCAGATAAGGAGGGTTGTGGAAGCCAAGATTTTGTTATATAGATGAAGTCTCCATATAACAGTCTTTAGCAGGAATAGATGATAAATCTCTCTTTTGAGAACTTAAAAGGTATCAGAACGTTAGTTAATCTTTCCTAGGTCCAGGAAAGTCCTGACTATTAACAGAGATTCTCTACAGATGTAAATTTCCCCCACAAAAGCTGGGTTTGCAGGGTCATTTAAAACTATGTCAAAGAAATATATTTTGGGGTAAAATATTTTGATTTCCTTCAGGATCAGCTGTCATGTGATGCTATGTTTGAGTCAGGTTGGAATTTGGTTATCTTCTTGCCACAGAGTCTATTTTGTCAGTCCTGTGATCTCTATTTTAATGTTAATGCTGGTCAGTCTTGCCTAAACTCAAAAAGGGAAGGGGCATAATGAGGCATGTCTGACCTCCCTTCCCATCAGGGCCTGAAATTTAGTTTTACAGGTTTCTTTGGGATCCCCCCTGGCCAAGAGGGCGTCTGTTCAGTTGGTTGGGCAGCTTCGGATATTATCTTCAATTTATAAATTAAAACAGTGTTTTTCTTAAAGTTCTTAAAATCGAAGCTAGATAACTTTAATAAACTTTGGGAGAAATAACATCAACTTATATATAAACAGACTTCATGCCCGCTGAGGTATGCACTACTCAGAAAGTTCACTTGAATACCTGATTCAAACTACAATTCAAAAAAATCTGTCTGATTATCATAGCAATCTGAAGATGCTTCAGAGACCAGAAAAACTAGGCTATAGGCTACTCCAGACATTGCCTTTTGTTTTTCTTCTGTTTCCATACAAACGTCTCTCATTAAAGATCTGCTTGCCTGGATCAGATACAGAGGCCTACCCCATCTGCAATGCCACCTCCTGGAATGGGGCACAGCTGTTTAACTGAACTGATCTATTCTCAGGACTGAGAGACCAACTAAAGGAGAAATGGGACGTTATATTTAAATTTGCTCTTTTCTGCTTATCCCAATTTGTCTTTTCACTCTTTTGTCTATCTCCATCTAACAACCTCTAACCCAAAACTCTCCAAAGCTATCAGCTTTGGCTCTTAATATGTAAAGTTTTTTTAAGTTTCAAAGTAGGAACTAGAGGAAATAAAAATATTTTATCTCCAAATATATTTCTTTGACATATTTTGAGATGGCTGTCAGAGGGCCAGCAAACAGAAGTGGCCCTGCCAAGCTGTCTTTTGTGGTGAGATTTGCATCTGCAGAGAATCTGCATTGATGCAGCCAGAACTTCCCTTGCCTGAATCTAGGAAAGACTAAGGGTCTGATACCTGTAAAGGCCTGAAAAGAAGCATTGACCATGCATTCTCTCTGAAGATTGCTACCTGTGAAGTTTCATCTACATAACAAGACCACCTTTGCTGGCCAGGTCTCCTCTTCTTTCTCTCCCAGGACCTGTCTTGCCACCATAACCTGATTTACTACCACAACCTGTTTTGGGCTGTACTCTGAGCCTAAATTCTTTCTGTAACCTCAAGATGGTATATAGGCTTTTGCACCCCATTGAGGGATTGGGTCCATTCTGAAGGCTCTTGTGTCACATGAAACTATGGTCAAATAGATTTCTTTGTATGCCTTTTCTCCTATTTCTATGCCTTTTATGACTTGACTTTTCAGCAAACCTTCCAAAGGCAAAGGGGAAGCTTTTTTTCTCCCCTATCCTTTGCTAAATTGGTTAATTTCTAGTAAGTTTGGGTTTTTTGGGTAGAATTTTGAGATATCATTCTCTAAATACACTCTCATGTTGTCTATGAATAAAGTACTTTTACGTCTTCCTTTCTCATCTGTAAGCCATTTTGTTCTTTACTTTGTCTTATTTCATTTGCTGGTAATAGTAGAAATCTAAGAACAGACATTCGTGCTTTGATTCCAGTCTTAGGGGGAAGCTTCCAGTCCTTCAACAAGCATCCAGTCCAGTCCTATGATGCTGGCTATTATTTCCTTTTTGTGTTTCTTTTTTTTTAAAAAAAACAAAATGGTTCTCCTTTCTCTTTTGTTCCCTTTTGTATTATTTTTTGTCTGTTTTAAAATCTGAGCTTCCCTTTTGTTTCCTTTTGTATTCGTTTCCTGAAGCTGCTATAACACAAATTGGGAGGCTAAAAACAACAGAAAATTATTCTTTCCTTCTTCCGGATGTTGGATGTTTGAAATCAGTATCACTGGGCTGAAATCAAGGTGTCAGCAGGGTTGTGCTTGCTTCAGAGGCTCTAGGGGAGAATCTCTTCCATGCCTCTTTTAGCTTCTGACGTTTGCCAGAATTTCTTGGCTTGTGGCTGCATCACTCCAATCTTCAAGGCCAGCATCGTTACTTTATTTCATTTTTTTGAGACAGGGTATCACTTTGTCACCCAAATTGGAGTCCAGTGGTGTAATCTTGACTCACTGCAGCCTCAGTCTCCCAAGTTCAAGTGATCTTCCTGCCTCAGCCTCACAAGTAGCTGAGAATACAGATGTGCACCACTGTGCCCAGCTAATTTTTTTTTTTTTTTTTTTTTTTTTTTTTTTTTTTTTTTTGAGGCTCAGTCTGGCTGTATCACCCAGGCTGGAGTGCAGTGGTGCAATCTCTGCTCACTACAACCTCCGTCTCCCGGGTTCAAGCGATTCTTGTGCCACAGCCTCCTGAGTAGCTGGGATTACAGGCACCCGCCATCATGCCTGGCTAATTTTTGTATTTTTAGTAGAGACGGTGTTTCATCATGTTGGCCAGGCTGATCTGGCACTCCTGACCTCAAGTGATCCACCCTACTCAGCCTCCCAAAGTGCTGGGATTACCGCAGCCGGCCTAATTTTTTTTTATCTATTGGAGAAACAGGGTTTTGCTATGTTGCCCAGGCTGGTCTTGAACTCTTGAGCTCAAGTAATCTGCCCACGTCAACCTCCCAAAGTGCTAGGATTACAGGCATGAGCTACCACACCCAGCCAGGGCCAGCATCTTTAAATCTCTCTCTGCTCTGTCTTCGTGTGGACTTGTGTGCATGTAACCTGCCTTTCTTATGGATACATCTGACTGCATTTGGGGCCCACTCAGTCCGAGATAATCTTCCCTTCTCAAGACCCTTAATCAAATCCACAAAGGCTTTGCCATGTAAAGTATCATTCACAGGTTTCAGGATTAGAAAGCACATATCTTTTGAGAAACCATATTGTGGTCTATCATGCTCATTATTTTATTTTTTTCATCTACAATGTCTAACATATTCATAATAACTTTAAAGCCTTTGCTAATTCCAACATCTGAGTCTCTTTCTATAAACATTTTCCCCCCTTACAACTACGATTTGTGTTTTTCTTCTTTTCATATATCTAGCAGCTTTTGATGGTCTGTTGGGCACTGTGAATGCTACATTTTTTAGAAGTTAGATTTTGCTTTCATGTTGTAAATATGCTTGAAATATGTACTGCCAGGTATTCATCTGTTGAAGTCACCTTGTCTTGTTGAGACTTACTTTTAGGTTTTCTTAGAATCAGTCTAGGGTAGTCCTTACCTTAGGGCAAGGTTCTTTCTTACTATTACTGTTACTAACCTAAATTGTGATATCAAGATTGCTAAATCTTGCCCTAAGGTAAGGACTACTAAATTACTATAAGTTACTAAAGTTTCACTCTGCAGGTGTGGCTTTCATGTGATTGCAAGTGAATGCCAAGGATGTTCAACAAGGTCTCTGTCTCTAGCTGGTCAGAATTTCAATGTCTCCCAACACTGTGTGATCTCCAGAATCTCTGAGGATCTTACTGGGCCACCCTTGGCTATTTTCTGTTAAGTCTATATCAGTTTTGCATTGTGCATTTCTAATTTGGTATTTTCATCAAAGACTCAAGCTCCCTAGGTCAATTTCTGGAGCTCCTTCTCTGCATGGCTTACTACCCTCCAGGGCTCTGCCCTGAAAAGCCTAGCCACCTTAGTGGCCCCTGCCTTCCATCTCAGTTTCCTACATCTTTCTTTTCTCTTTCTTGTGCCTTAGTTTGGGAAGCACACACTGGTGGAAAGCTGTGGTAAATGCAGAGCCAACCTCGTGTGTTTTTATTCTCTAAAGGATCAAACCCCTCCTGCATTTGTTGTCTAAGGCATGAAACGTGATGCTTCATCTATTTAGTTCAGTTTTGTAATTATAAATTAAGCATAAGTTTATTATCAGTTATCTCATCATGGTCAAAGTCAGAAGTCCAATATTATGAATTTTTTTTATGCCTGCCATTTACTGGGCATTTGTGTAAGAGACAACATTTTACATGAATTTTTCTCATATAACTGTCATATAACCCTTTAAGACATATACTATATTTATCTTCCTGTTACCTATGGGTAAATGAGACTTAGAGATGTTAAGTAATTTCCCCAAGGTCACAGATTCTGTGGCTGAAATATTTAAGGCTTGCATTCATCTCTATCTGTCTGAAGATCCCAAGCTCTTAAGCATTATATAATAGTATCATCCTGTAAAGGCTAAATAAATTTGCCTTTGAAAAACACCAAGACAAAAGTGTGGAAAGTAGTAGAAATTCAATACATCAGTAAATCAGGCCTACTCAAATTTCTAAAGTAACCATACAAGCACTATCAAGTAAGTGGCTGGTCATTGTCGTGTTTGATTTCACACCATTTCTCCATTTTTCTTTTTGCTGTTCACTATTGCAGGAAATCACTTATTTTTTCCAGGTTTCCTTTCCCTTTGGATTCAAGAAATAGTAATGGAACTTCTTTAGGCTGAAAGCAAGTGACCCCGAACCATAATGCAAGTCAACATACACACATACAAGTGCAAGAGTAAAGATATGTAATTTTAAAAGACAGTATAACTATCTCTGTCTTCTTTCTGCTCTTAACTGATTTAAAAAGCAGTTGTACAAAGTGATATGTATATAATTGTCTTGGGCTTATAGCATATAGAAATGTAATATATTCGACAATAACAACATAAAGGAGGTAGGTGGGAGCAAAGCTGTACTGGAGTGAGGAAATGACAGCAGATGGTATCCAGATTTGCAGGAACAAATAAAGAGAACCAGAAATTGGAAACAAGGTTAATATGACAAATTCTATGAATATATACTAGATCTCCTTTCCCAGATTTTAAAACAGACAAAAAATAAACGAAAGAAATGGAAGACTTGTATACTGAAATTACAAAATATCATTGAAAAATTAAAGACCTTAATAAATGAAAAAACATTGTTTTATGAATTGAAAGACTTAATCTTATTAAAATGAAAACATTCCCCTAATTGATCTACAGATTCAACATAATTCCCTATCATAATCCCAGCTGGCTTATTTGCAGAAATTGACAAGCTGAACCTAAAATTCATGTGGAAATGCAAGGAAGTAAGAATAGCCAATATGGTCTTTAGAAAGAACAAAGTTGGGGCCTCACACTTTCCAATCTCAAAAACTTATTACAAAGCTACAATAATCAAAACAGTGTGGTGCTGAAATAAGGGTAGTCATATAGTTCAATGGAACAGAATTGAGAGTTCTTAAATAAACCCTTACACATTTCAACTAGGGAAGAATAATCTTTTCAACAAATGGTGCTAAGACAGCTATATAACCACATGTAAAAGAATGAAGTTGTAGCTGCGAGGATGAAAAGGTATACGAACAATATAATGGACTTTGGGGATTTTCGGAAAGGAACTGTGGTTGGGTTGGGAGGAGGATAATCTGGATGCAACTAAAATCTCAGAAAACACCACTGAAGAATTTATCCATGTAACAAAAAGCCACCTGTGCCCCCAAAAACTATTGAAATAAAAATAGAAAAAAAAAAGAATGAAGTTGGCACCCTTCCTCACATCATACACAAAAGTTAACTGAAAAGGGATTATATAGTTAATAGTAAGAGATAAGACTATAAATCTCTTAGAAAAAAATATAGGCATAAATTTTATGACTTTGGATCAGGCAAAGCCTTTTTTAGACATGACATCAAACATACAAGCAACCAAAGAAACAAAAATAGATAAATTGGACTTCCTCAAAATGAAAAACTTTTTCAAAGGATAGCATCAACTAAGTGAAAAGCAACCCACAAAATAGGTGGAACACTTGCAAATGGCATGTCTGATAAGGGACTTGTATGTAGAATATATTTTTAAAATCGTACATATCAATAATAAAAAGATTAATAACATGATTACAAAATGGGCAAAAGATCTGGATAGATATTTCTCCACAAAAGGATATGCAAATGACACATAAACACATGAAAAGATATTCATGTTGTTACCCATCAGGGAATTATAGAAAAAAACACACACAATGAGATACCACTTCATACCTGCTAGAATGGCTGAAATAAAATTGACTGATAATAATAAGTGTTGATGAGGACATGGAGAAATGGGAACACTTATGACCTGTTAGTGGGAAGGTAAAATGGTGCAGTAAGTTTAGAAAACAGTCTGCACATTCCACAAAATGTTAAACCTACAGTCACCATATGACCCAGCAACCCTACTCCTTGGCATATACTCAAGAGGTGTGAAAACCTATCCACACAAAAATATGTATACAAATGCTTATAGCAGCATTATTCATAAGGCCAAAAAGTGCAAACAACCATTTATGTCTATCAACTAATAAATGGATTTAAAAATATGGCATACAATGGAATATTATGCAGCCATAAAATGGAATGAAGTACTAATATACACTATACCATGGTTAAATATTGAACACATTATGCTAAATGAAAGCAGCCAGTCACAAAAGACCATAGATTATATGATTTCATTTATTTTCATTTTATTGTAAAGCTGGGGTCTTGTTTTGTTGCCCAGACTGGAGTGCAGTGGCAAAATCATAGCTCATTGCCACCTCAAATTCCTGAGCTCAAGCAATCCTTCTGCCTCAGCCTCCTGAGTAGCTGGGACTATAGATACATGCCACCCAGCCCAGCTAATTTTTAAATTTTTCATAGAGAGGGGGGTCTTGCCATCTTTCCCAGGCTGGTCTTGGACTCCTGGACTCAACAATCCTCCTCCCTCAACCTGCCAAAGTGCTGGGATTACAGGCATGAGCCACTGTACCAGGCTGATTCCATTTATATGAAATGTCCAATATAGGAAAATCTATAGAGACAGAAAGGAGGTTAATGGATTTATGGAGCTGGGGGACTTGGGAAAATATGAGAAATGACTGCTAATAGGTACAGGATTTCTTTTGGAAGTTATAAAAATGATCTAAAATTTATTGTGGTGATGGTTGCACAACTCTATGAATATAGTAAAAACCATGTAATTGCACAATTTCAAATTGTGGGTGAGTTATGATGGCATGTGAATTATGTCTCAATAAAGATGTTATATGTTTAACACTTGGAGGATGAGTAGGAGTTGACTAGGCCATGGTGGCTGTGAGGAAGGAATGGGTAGTTGTCTTAGTCCATTTGTGTTGCTATAAAGGAATACCTGAGACTGGGTAATTTGTAAAGAAAAGAGGTTTATTTGGTTCACTGTTCTGCAGGCTACACAAGAAGCATTGTGCCAGCATCTCCTCAGCTTCTGGTGAGGGTCTCAAGTTGCTTCCACTCATGGAGCAAGAGGAAGCAAGAGAGAGAGGGGAAAGGTTCCAGATATTTTTCAACAATTAGTTCTCTGGGGAACTAATAGAATGAGAACTCACTCACTCACCCCTCTCCCACCTCTTGCCCCTGCCTGGGAAGGGTGGGCATTAATCTATTCATGAGAGGTCCATCCCCATGACCCAAACACCTCCCATTAGGCCCCACTTCCAACACGAGGGGTCAAATTTCAACATGAGAGTTGGAGGGGACAAACATCCAAACTATAGCCGTAGTGTTCCATAGAAAGCATTTCAAATGGGAAGGTGTATTTCCCCAACCACTATGAAAGCCCATTTTATAGTATCTCTACTAGTTATCTTAACCTCTTCTTGACTACTTCCAGTGAATGATCATTCTATATTCATTGGCATAGATAGCTAGGCTCTGAAATAACTGTAAACAAAGCAATTCAGGAATCCAGTGAGCTAGGTGCTGTGATAGCAACATGTACAAGTGCCAAGGGAGTCTGTCCAAGGGAAGGGCATGAAACCCACTAAGTGATCAGTGAAGGCATCTTGGAGGAACTCAGATAAAAGCCTTGGCTTAAAAACTAGTCACAGCAAAGGAGGCAAGGGAACACGAAAAATTTCACAGAGAAAAAGTATAAACAAAGGTCCCTGCTTGCTGGGAACTACATATCATTGAAAAGGGCTGGAATGTAGAGCATGGAAGCAAGGAATTGATGACAGAAGGGGCAAGAGAAATGAACAAAGGCAAGATAATGACAGCCATCTATATTTGTTTCCTATTGCTGCTGTCACAAAGTACCACAAATTTAGTGGCTTAAAATAACACAAATTTATTATCTTATTGTCCTGAAGATCAAAGGCCCAAAATGAGACTTACGAGGCTAAAATGAAAATGTTGCCAAGACCATGTTCATTTTAGAGGTTCCAGAGGAAAAGCCCTTTCCTTACCTCTTTCAAGTTTCAGAGGCTGTCTGCATGCCTTGGCTTGTGGCACTCTTCTCCATCTTTAAAGCACATAACCCCAAACTCTGCTTTATCTCTTTTTTCAACTCCCACCATCTTGCTGCCCTCTTATGAAGGACCCTTGTGATCACATTAAGCCCATCAGGATGATCCAGGATAATCTTTCCATCTCTAGATCCTTAATTTAGTCAACATTTGCAAGGTCCTTTTTGTCAAGTAAGGTCACGTATTATCAGGTCCTGGGAATTAGGATGTAGACATCGTTAGTGGGGAGGGCATCATTTTGTCTACCACACCATCTTAAGAAATTCACTCATTACCTTAAATGTAATGGAAAGTAATGGAAAGATTTTAAGAAGAGACGGTACATGATAAGATTTGGGTTTACAAAATATTCTTTTGGAAGTGGTAGATGAGATGGAGAGAATGTGTGACAAGACTGTAGGCAGAGTACCACTTAAAAAGTTCTCCAACAACCCAAGCAAGAAAGCATGGCAGCCTGAGCCAAGGTAGTGGCAGTGAGAATGGAGAGAGGTGGCCAGGTGAGAAGCATTAAGGCCAGCAAGTGATTGAACATAAGGGACAGGGAGGGCTCAGTGACCTCCTGAAGACCACTATTTGGAGCTGCCTCTATTATTTAATATGTAGATGAAAACAAGTCTAACAAAGATCCAAACATGGCTTAACAAGATGGGAATTTTAACCTTGTATAAAGTTTAACTAGATAGAAATGCTCTCTTACTTAGTGCAATGTTTACAAGGCTGAGAAGAGAAGATGGGTCCATGGTATTGGGAACTCAAGCTCCTTCTACTTCATTGCTCTGCAATTTCTTGGTTTGTCTCCATGATCGAAGAAGATCCATCATGACAACATTCAAGGCCAGAGTCAAGGGAGAGAGAGAGGAAGAGGGCACACCCCATTCCTTTTAAGGAAAGATGCCTTTCAGCTTTTGACTGATCCCTCTTGCTTGAGCAAGAGGTGGCATACATCGTTGCTGTGTTTATCTCATTGACCTGAACCTAATTCCACAACCATAATAAGGAGAAGCAGAAAAGACAATCGTTAGTTGGACAGCCAGGGGCCCAGCTTAAACTTCTACTACCAAAAGATCAATGGGAGAATGGACGCTGGAGAGACAAGAGCAGTGTCGACCACAACTGTTATGGATCCAGTTCTTAAAAAGTTCTGTGTTCAAAGAACTGTCTGCCTCCCTGACACTCAGTGATTGACCCTACATCAGCACTTTCAAACAGCATAAATCCATTTCATTTTCTACAGGACAGCCCTTGAAATATTTGAAGACAATTTTAAGTTCCCTCTAAGATTTTTCCAGGCTAGACATTTCAATTTCCTTCAATTATTTATCATATGACATGTTTTTCAGACTCTCATGATCCAGGCTGATATTTTATTTATTTATTTATTGAAATGAAGTCTCCCTTTGTTGCCCAGGCTGGCGTGCAGTGACCCAATCTCGGCTCACTGCAACCTCCACCTCCCAGGTTCAAGCGATTCTCCTGCCTCAGCCTCCCAAGTAGCTTGGATTACAGGTGAGTGCCAGCATGACTGGCAATTTTTTTTTTTTTTTTTTTTTTTTTTTTGTATTTTTAGTTGGGACAGGGTTTCACCATGTTAGCCAGGATGATCTCAATCTCCTGACCCCATGGTCCACCCGCCTTGACCTCCCAAAGTGCTGGGATTAAAGGCTGATATATTTTAAAATTTTATTTTATTTTTGTCATTTTCTTTTCTTTTTATTTTTTGAAACTGGCTCTCACTCTTTTGCCCAAGCTGGGCATGCAGTGGCATGATCTCGGCTAACTGCAACCTCTGCCTCCCAAGCTCAAGCCATCCTCCCACCTCAGCCTCTTGAGTAGTTGGGACTACAGGCACACACACCACCACGCCCAGCTAATTTTTGTATTTTTTGTAGAGATGGTGTCTTGCCATGTTGCCCAGGCTGGTCTTGAATTCCTGATCTCAAGCAATCCTCCTGCCTCGGCCTCCCAAAGTGCTGGGATTACAGATGTGATTCACTGCACCCGGCCTGATGTATTCTTTAAACTCTGATTTGTTCTACCTTTCTTAAAAAGTGGAACCAGAGTATGGTGCATTAGGCAACATGAGTAAAATAGGACTATCATCTTTTCTGGTCCAGAGAGAGTTCATAAATTAAAATAGCCTAATATTCTGTGTTAATGCTTGAATTATGCTATTCACCCATGTGGAGTTTGAGATCAGTGAAAGAACAACTCTCTCTCTCACACTTAGTTCAAGTTAGAACTCCAGCTGGTATTTATGCAATTCATTTTATACGGTTAAAGCCAGCATGTGTGCAGTTATCCCTACTACTTTTTAGGAGATGGGGTTTTGCTAATGTTGCTCAGGTCGGTCTCATATCATTGGGCTCAAGCAATCTTCTCATCTCCACCTCTTGAGTACCAGGAACTACAGGCATGCACCACTGTGTCCAGGTGTATTACTTCTTACCTTATTACTTTTAACTTAAGGTTCTAGGATGTCAGTAGGGTTTTATGACCTAATCTATTACCTATAACTTTGAGCATATAGTTAAAGAAGTAAGAACATTTTTAAGAAGCAAAATAATGATCAACTCTAGAAAAGACGAAAAGTTGTACAACAAAGGAAACAATAATAGCATACTACTCTTTTTAGTTTCCTCAAGAGTATCCTACTTAATACTACTACTGCTAATACTATTAGCTATACTCCTTAATTAAAAGTGTCCTACTCTTAATTCACTGATAGTGTACCACTAGTGTACTACTACTAATGAATAGTAATGAATGTCGTTTATACAGCTATAATAGTAAAGTACTGAGTACAAATTAGCAAAAGCTGAGATGAATAATAACAAAAGATGAAATGAGAAGAGATAAGAGCATGAAATTCTCATCTTCCAAAATAGAAAGATGAATAGATATCTAAAATGGATGAACCAAGATATAATTTGTATAAGCAAATTATTTACAAGTACAGAAATAAATACTAGAAGAAATAGCTTAAAAATGGAAAGTAAGAGGTCTGGGGAGTGGGATGGGGACAGAAGGCGTGCAGGAGCCAGCTGATTTTCCGTCTGTCCTTTCGCTACCATTTCACTTTTTTTTTCTCTTTTGCTATGTGCATTTATTACTTTGTAAAATAAACATTAATTAAAAAAAGAAATTCAGTTTAATTTGAGCTGCTCAATAAGCCCTAGTTTAGAAATCTATTAATCACTTTTATGTATCATTACCTAACATCTTAATACAGGAAGGGGGAAGAAGCATTTTCTCTACAATTTGACACTGCGTTTGGGATGGAGTTATCATTTGTGTCAGGGGGATAAATTTAATCACCCCTTTAGTGTCCTATTGTTATGAAGTGGCAAAGTGAATGCAATTTATTCAGCACTCTTGTTTCATTATTAATGTGTCACTCATAATAAGGCTTTAATTTTGTGAAATGACTTAATTTTTATTCTTGGTTTTAAAATCATATTTATTCCAGTTTGCCTTAAAAAAATCAGGAATTCAAACGGGAAGTTCAGATTGAATTCCCTATTGCTTTGGTTCAGGAGAAAAAAACTTTTCTTGGTGACAAAATTTGTCATTTATTTCTAAAAAATTGTCATTTATTTCTCCACTTATTTACACTTTTTATTTCTATGTTTTATTTACACTTTTTATTTCTATTTTCTTATTTACACTTTTTATGTTATTTATTTCTCCACTTATAAAATTCAGGCGAAAGAATCCTTAGTAATCACCCAATACAGACTCTTTATTTGGCACCCAAGTGAACCAGTGCAGCAAGGAAGGTTAGAATTACATCAGTATTATAACGATGCTACAGCTAAAGTAACGAGCTCTCTCAGTGACCCAATTTTCTAGCTACCTATCCTATTTTGGTGCTTTGGATTTTGGCTCCGGTTGTAAGATGGTCTGAATGCTCTCTTACACCACGTGCTATGGGTGCCTAGTTAATATTCCCCTCATTCCGCAAATATTTACTTGGTTTCTGTCATGTGTACAAGACAGTGGATTGAATGGTAAGCCCAATTCTCCATTTTGAGAAAAAGAACATAAGAGTTTACATCAGACCTGGGACTCTTCACTCTTTTGTTGCCCTGTGCTGGGTATACAAATACGCCACGTGGCCAGGAAAAGATTGAGGTGTTCCCAGCAATCTGTACTTGCCCTCCTGCCCCTGAGGAGGAGAGCAATTCTTCAGAAGAACAGTGAACAATTGCCCCCCAAATGGACTCTTCTTTGTCAAACCAAGGTTACCAGAGTTTGTGTGGGAGTGGTGGGGTTTTGCACAAAGCACTAGACACAGGAAGGTACATGTGTGCCCTTGGGATCTCTGCAGCTCTCTAGGTGTGCATGTAAAGGCCAGCTGCCTGGGGTAAAAGCTCTCCCAAGCATTCCAGTATGGAGTGGTGAAAGGGGGCAAAAATGATTATGTGGACAATAATGCATTGGATAATGTGGAAAATTCAAAATAACTCCTTTTAAGATCACGTTCTTTTTGCTGCTATTATCGTGTCACTAGCGAAGCATTGCGGAAAGAAGACACAGTTTGAAACCAGACAAATCTGGGTTCAAATCCCAGCTTCCAACCTTAACCCAAATGACACTGCACAGATCACTGAAGGGCTCTGAGCTGCAGTTTCCCCTTCTGTGAAACAGAGATTCTGTCCACCTCATGTGTTGTATGCAAAGCTTTGAAGCACAGCAAGCATCCAATCAATGGGAGATATTAAGTTGTGTATGTGGAACACCAGCAGGATTCAGTATAAAACTTGTAGACAGGGAAAAATGTCGTCAAGAACACTTGAGCTTTTTTTTTTTTTCCCCCTGAAGAAGTGATAATTTTTCTAACTCTTAGTGCACTCTCGCTCCTCTACAACTTGCAAACTTCGCCCAGATTTCTGACAGAGGCCTCTGAGTAGCCATTGCCAATCAGAGATCATGTTCCATCTGTCCCTAGAATTCTATCAATTAAACAAGTGAACACCTTCATGAGCTGGGAACCAAGAGGTCTTCCTACCTGTGAACTACTTTTTGCTGGTCTCTAAGTGGTATTTATCTGAAATCAGACGGGTGTACAGCATTGTTTACACCCATCTTTCATGCAGGCTGCAGCCCAGCCCCACCATGGGAGGGAGAAACAATAGCCAGCAGGCAGGGAAAAGACCCGAGTACTTCTCAGCCCGGGAGAGAAATGCAGGTGGTTGTGCGGGCAGAGGAGATACAGGAAGGACTGCAGGACAAAGGAAGTTGCTGTTCAACCACTATGTAAAACGGAAACCGTTTTGAACTTTCCTGAGAATTGGACATGGAAAGAAAAAGAAACCAGACATTTCCCCAGAGCCTGTCCCTAAAGGGGAACTTGAACACCATGTCAGCTTATCTAACTTGTGGCAGCTTTCAAGGCCAGTGCAAATGCCCCTGCAGCTGGGAAGCCTGTGTCATCCTAAGCTATAATCATTTGGGTGAAGGGGATACTTACTTCCTTTCATCCCTAGCTCAGAGTACACGCACACATCCTAGGCCAGTGCCAAGAACAGTTATGGTGGCCCACAAGTGTGCAAGAAGGTCCTGGGGCATTGTGGCCAGAGTGGAGATGAGTGCTTGAAGCACAGACAGGGCCAGCAGCCTACTCATGCCTGGTGAATGGCTCTAAAGCCCTAGGTGCTGGAACCCACAGTTTCTGGACAGGCACAGCACACTCATGTATCACCCCTGCACCACACTTCTTCTTGGGGTCTGCTGCCCCTGGCATTTATGGAGCCATGGTTCTACCAGAGTCCATCTCTCAGGAATAGACACCCCCAGACTCAGGGTCCTCTTTTCCTATCTGCTTCTTGGTTTCCTGCCCATTCTCTTTTTTGGCCGCACTCTCAAAAGCCCTTATTCTTCTTATTCACTTGTTTTTTATTTCTTTGTTTTTTTAGCCATAAAAGGGCTTGATGGATCCCTAAACGAGCTTGATGGTTGATGGTGGGCTAGAAAGTTTGTAAATCCTTAGCAACACCCTAAAACTTGTTGGCCCCCACAATTCCTAGAAACTCAATGAGATCTCTTGACAGAGTAAAACAATATTTCCAACTCTTTCTAAATTGTCATCATCCCCCAAGGATGGACAAAAGAACTTTTTTTTCTAGAGCAACACAACATAAACTAAATAGAAACAAAACAAGAAAACGCCCACAAACAGATTCCCTTTTTTTTTTTAAAGAGATAGAGCATCTCACTATGTTGCCCAGGCTGGCCTTGAACTCCTGGGCTGGAGCAATCCTCCCGTGTAGCTGGAACTACAGGCATGCTCCACCCTGCCTGGCCCACAGATAGATCCTTAAACAACTACTCTGCAAGCTAAGTCTGGTGAGTCACCTTGTGTATATCCACATAAATTTATATAAATGCTTCTTATCTCTTATGAGGGCAAGGAAATATGTCCTCATATAGTCTACCCTTTCTCACATAGCATTGTAACTTACACCTAATACATGCTTTCTAAATATCTGAATTAATTCTCATATCTATAGTGACATGTCTTTATATGACATGTCTTCCAGTCCCCTCATCATTTCACTGCTATCCCTGGCATGCTCATCTATGTCTGCAGCCTTCTTCAGATGAGGCCCTTGGAAGAAAATTAAATACTTCTGCTGTAATCTGACCTCTCCAGATCATGGACTATAACAAGGCCATAACATTAAAACCTCTCCGTAGAGATTAAAACCAACCCATTAATCTGCACCCTTATGGTCACTCAAGCTGTTATAAACCCACCTAATTATTCTTGGCTTTAACTCATCTTGCTCTGTCTTGAACACAAGGATACCATAAGAGATTTTAATAAACACTGTTGAAGTCCCAAAACATTCTGTCAATTATAGTTCCCTGGTCTTCCCTGAGTAATATATTAAGTAGGATATAATTCTGTCTACATATTTATCTAGAAAAAAGAAAACAGAAGTTTATCTTTTTATCATGTAAAAGTCCAAGCTGCTATGGCAGCCTTGCTCCAAGAAATCTGCAGGGGTGTAGGCCCTTGTTGCTGGGCCACACCCAGGTACTGGCCTCATCTGCCAAGTCCAAAGGGCTCACTTATTCATGTTTCAACAAAGATCAGGTACTTTCATCTAAGAGCATGACTCAGAAGGACAACACTTCCCTTTGGCTCACATCCATTGCCAGGACTTGGTCATGTGTTCTAAACGCAGCTACAAGTAAGGCTGGGAAATTGAGTTTTTATCTTGGTAGCTGAAGTAGGCTGAAAAGTGCCCCCCACCCCCAAATGCTCATGTCCTAATCCCTGGAAGCTGCAAATATGTTACTTTGCATGGCAAAGGGACTTTGTAGATGCAATTATATTAAAGATTTTCAGATGAAGAGGTTACCCTGGATTGTCTTGATGGACTCAATGTAATCAGGAGGGTCCTTCTAAGAGGGAGGCAGGAGATTCAGGTGAGAGAAGACAGAGGAAGGAAGCAGAGGGACGAGAGCGAAAGCAATCTGAAGATGCTATGTTGCTGACTTTGAAGATGGAAGGAGCGGCCACAAGCTGAAGAATGCAAGTGGCCCCTTTGCATTCTCTGTTCGTTCTGCTAAAATTTCTATTACTATGGAAAAGACGGAGAATAGATACTGAGGGATAATTAGCAGTCTCTACCATGACTTTGTGTGTGTGTGTGTGTATGGTGATCTCACGCCTATTCCTGAAGATCACCTCTTTCACTTTAAGTGGCTCACACATTCTTTTTAAAAATCCCATGGGCTGGGCATGGTGGCTCATACCACCAGTACTTCGGGAGGCTGAGGCAGATAGATCACGAGGTCAGGAGTTCGAGACCACCCTGGCCAACATGGCAAAACCCTTTCTCTACTAAAAATACAAAAATTAGCCAGGCAGGTGGTGCATGCCTGTAATCCTAGCTACTCTGGAGGCTGAGGCAGGAGAATTGCTTGAACCCGGGAGAGAGAGGTAGCAGTAAGCTGAGATCACGCCACTGCACTCCAGCTGGGCAACAGAGCGAGACTCTGTCTCAGAAAACAACAATAACAACAACAACAAAACATCCCATGGTTTATCTTGCTTGGGTGCATTGCCGGAAACAAACAAATAAAACAAAACAAAAACAGGTCTGTAGCCCCAGGAATCTTCTCTATTTCTGAAACAATTGTTTTCTAGTACTTCTTTGATTGTTCCTGATGCATCAGAGATAACCAACTAGAGTCCAACCATCTTAGTTACACATTCTCTTGGTATTTGGAGGTGTAATTTGCATGGTCTCAAAACTTGAAGCCATTAAAGGATTAAGGTGTTTCACAGTTCACTCGTGCATCTTGGAACATCTCTTCCCACCTGTGAATGGTTATTCATCATTTTCAGTCAAAAGATCATTTTCGGAGACAGAATTCAGAAACTGCATAGATGCTGAGGAGTTCGGCTTTCTTTATGTCACCCATCAGTATCCAGCAACAGACTTTGAAGTTCTAGCTTAAATTACCTTTGATAGTATCACCTCACCTCCACAGGATTGATAGAAGTGGAAGCCATTGCTGTTCTTTCTTGCCCATCCAGAAAAATACAAGGGATTCTGATTTCTCTACAGGGCTCTTAGCAATTGTCTAATTGCCTCCAAATGCCCCTGTTTCTGAGCCTCTGTGCCCTTTAGGCTTCTGCTCCCCATGCTAGCAATAGTTTCAGGATTACTAAAACTGATGCTTCTGCTTACCTTAGCTCACCCAAGACCCACCACTTCTAAGAGTATTTGTTCTCAGAGAAACAGCCTATGGGATGACAGCCAGGATAATGAGAAAATCGAATAATTCTGAGGCTTACGGTTTCCAAGAGATGAGCATATTTCTTTGTTTTGTTCTCCTCACCTGCTCTGTGTTCTCTCTGCCAACACTCCCTCTGCCCCAGATTCGTTGGCAGTCAAGGCAGGAGCCAACTGCCTGCCGAGGCGTCCTCATTAAAATGCACTGCTCTTGCTAATTAGGAGCCAAGGTTCTCCCACGGTGGGCTTGGCCTGGATATTGCCATTATCTTCATAAATAGACTCTTTACTTTGCAAATGGTGCTGTCATACCCAGGCATTCCCGACCTGGCAAATGCTCTGTGCATTCTTAAGTGGCGGAGGGAATGTGTTAGCAAGAGAAGGCAGAGGCATTCATGCTGAAGCAGGGCTCTGTCCTGAGCTCACCCCGCTATGTCTGGGCAGCAGGCAACCAACACAATGGCTGACTCTGCATGTACAACCACAATGGGAAGCAACATATGGCCCAGATTTGCTGGGAGATCTTATTTCCTGCCATTTTAATCTTGACAGTAAGGGCAACTTGCTAAATGCACAAAATAGATAAATATTTTTTAAGTGATCAAATTGTTTTACCTTTGAAAAGAGCATTCCTGTCAATAAATTCACAAATCAGAGGAAGAAAATCAGATGAGTTTTTAGTTTCCCAAATATGCCCTTATGCGATCTCATCTCTGAGAATGTGTTTACTTATTTAATTTCCTTCACTTACAAAACTCTTTCCCTACAATTTCTGCCTGTCTAATGCTAAACTGCCATTGCAAGTCTAGCTCTTTCACAGGACCTGTTTTTATTCCCTCAATTAAATGTAATGTCATTCTCTCCCGCAATACCAAAGTGTGTTTGTGATTACTTACCATTACAGCTACCCCTTGTGGAGTGCTGGCTCTCCCAGGAGCCGTGCCGAGCACTTTTTACATGTTATCTCTAATCCTCACAATGAACCTACAACCGAGGTGTTATCCCCATTTTGTAGATGAGAAAACTGAGGCTCAGTGACATTGAGAAACTTGTCCAAGATACTCTTTGGCAAGAAGTAGAGCAAGGCTGAGAGTTCTGAGTTACAGTTCTCCTCTCCTTTTATCAGATTGTGGCTCCTAAAGGAAAGATTCTGTCTCTGTCATCTCAGCATTTTCTTTCTGCCCTTAGGTGTTCAAGAGTAATGAATCAAGGAAACAGAATCCTTGATTACAATCTAATTAGGGTAATAAGACATGTCGCCAAGAAAAATAGCTGTATTAGTTGGTAGTCTAGATGTATAATTGCTATAAGCATATACCTTCTGCAGGCGAACTCACTTTCTACAAAAGTTACTATTAAAAGGTTCGTATACTCTGATGAGGTTATAAGGCAAGTTTTTAGCCCCCACCACTAATACCAGTGCCATAATTAAGCATGTCTCAAACTTTAATATGCATTTGAACCACCTCAGCATCTTACTAAAACACTGGAGTGGGACTCAAGGATGGACGTTTCTAACAAGCTCCCAGGTGGTGTTGCAGCTGCTGGTCTGCTGGCCATACTTTGAGTAGCAAGGATATAAGAGACTGTACTATAAACTATATTATTGGGGCAACCTGGAATGTTTCACTCCTTGCTGGTCTCTTGCCTACAGGCCTCCATGCCTTTCCCTGTGTTGCTCCCTTTACCTGGAAATCCCTTGCACATGCTTTCACTTGACAAATTTGTATTCATTTTTAAAGACAGCTCAGAAGTCATTGTCAGTAAATTTTGCTGAACCTCTAGGTTAGGTTAAGTGCCCCTTTCCTGTATGTTCCTGACTGTCAAGGCACACTTCAGTTCTGTCCACCTGCTTCTTCTTTAAAAAATTTTTTATTTTCATAGGTTATTGGGGAACAGGTGGTGTTTAGTTACATGATTAAGTTCTTTAGTGGTGATTTCTGAGATTTTGGTGCACCCATGACCTGAGTGCACACAATTTATAGTCTTTTATCCCTCACCCACTTCCCACCCTTTCTCCCTGAGTCCCCAGAGTCCATTGTGTCATTCTTATCCCTTGGCATCCTCATAGCTTAGCTCCCCCTTATGAATGAGAACATACGATGTTTGGTTTTCCATTCCTGAGTTACTTCATTTAGAATAATAGTCTCCAATGTCATCCAGGTCACTGCAAATGCCATTAATATATATATTTATATATATATAAATTATATATATAATTATATATAATTAATTATATATATATATAAATTATATCTCTCTCTCTCTCTCTCTCTCACAGTTTCTTTATCCACTTGTTGATTGATGGGCATTTGGGTTGGTTCCACGTTTTTGCAATTGTGAATTGTGCGGCCATAAACATGCATGCGCAAGTATCTCTCTCATATAATGACTTCTTTACCTCTGGGTAAATACCTAGTAGTGAGATTGCTGGATCAAATGGTAGTTCTACTTTTAGCTCTTTAAGGAATTTCCACACTGTTTTCCATAGTGGTTGTACTAGTTTACATTCCCACCAGCAATGTAGAAGTGCTCCCTTTCACCACATCCATGCCAACATCTGTTATTTTTTGATTTTTTGATTATGGCCATTCTTGCAGTAGTAAGGTGTCCACATGCCTCTCCACGTGACTATCCATTCCTTGTGGTCAGGGACGATGTATGACCATGGATGAATGATTGGACACATGATGGGTGCTCTTTAGCAAGCTGAGCTTACGACAGGGACTGAGGAGTTGTATAGAGGAGGCAACAATTTACCTCTACCCTCTTAGGGTTTTTCAGCTGGGCCTAAGAATTAAATTGACATAAGACACATCAACAAGAGGAAAGCAAACAAATTTATTTAATACGAGTTTTCTATGGCACAGGAGACTTCATAAGGAAACAAAGGGCCAAAGACACAGAGTTGAACATTTGCATGCTGACCTAGACAAAGAGCAGTAGATTATGAAAATGTGACAAGGCAGAGGAGCTTGGGCTAGAGTAGTTGTTGGTTGGAGAAGTGGCTAGGCATGTAGGTTTAGTTTAACAAGATTTGTTTATACAGATTCCCTTCCACCTCCACTTTTTGTCCTTGATGATGAGAATGATACTTTCCTTCTGTTATAGGGAGGACATCTTTCACATGGGAATTTCCTCTCCTTCTTTTAAGAAACAGAAGCAAGGTCAGAGTGATCTTCTCGCACCTGCTGGTTTTTGTTTTTGTTTTTTAAGATGGAGTCTTGTTCTGTGGCCAGGCTGGGGTGCAGTGGTGCAATCTTGACTCACTGTAGCCTCTGCCTCCTAGGTTCAAGTGATTCTCCTGCCTCAGCCTCCCGAGTAGCTGGGACTACAGGCGCCCACCACCACACCCGGCTAATTTTTGTATTTTTAGTAGAGTCGGGGTTTCACTATGTTAGCCAGGATGGTCTTGATCTCTCGACCTCATGATCCACCTGCCTTGGCCTCCCAAAGTGCTGGGATTATAGGCATGAGCCACTGCGCCCAGCTGCACCTGCTGTTTTTAATGTCCCTTTAATTTGACATAGTCAGTATGTCAGAGAAACATATTACAGATAGTGAGAATGCAACAGTATAGTACCAGAGGTGGAAAGGAAAGAAGCTAGGACAGCCACAGAGTTCCGTACCTGTCATCTGCTTCCACAGTAATGCTACATAAAAAATGGCCATGTAAATCCAGTGGCTTCAAACAATAAGCTTTTATTTAACTCATGAGTGTGTGGGTCAGCTGGGCAGTTCTGATCCCAGATAGACTCTCTTGTGTCTTTGTGCTCAGTTTGCAGGTCAGCTTCAGGTTAGCTTTGCACATCTTGGCTGGGCTGTCTCACATGTCGGCTGGGCTGTCTCACCTGTCCAGGACCCCAGCCTGGGTCCGCATAGTCTCTCATCCCGACAGACTAGTCCAGGTTTTGACTCATGGTCAAGACAGATTTCAAGAAAGGGAGTAAAGTTTCCATGACCGTTTAATGCCTAGGCTTGGACAGGCACATCTCACACATTACTTTTGCTTCACTGTATTGGCCCAGCAATCCCAAAGGCCAGCCCAAGTCAAGAGGCAGCGAAGTAGACTCTACCTCCTGATAAGAAGAGCTACAGGCCGAATTGTAACGAGGCTACAAGGATGACAATAATCAGGGCCAGTTTTGCAATCAACTGCCATAGTTTTACACTGATTTAGACGCTGTGCAAATGCCAGGACACTCTTGCAATGGGTCTTAACTTTAATGCTGTCACCTTCAGGAGGCTGCTGGGCTGCAAACCAGGGCCACTCTTCATTATTTGCACATCAGTCACCCAAAGCAAATGTTCTTTTCTAGACTGTCTTCTTAGCTGCTTCCTCCTACTGTCCAGCTGGTGTGTGTTCATTTAATTCAGACTTGGTCTAAAATTAGGGTGAGCAAAACATGATTAGAGAGGCAAATCTGTTGGAAAAAAAAGTAAAACCAAACTAAAACTAAATTTAAATACTTTTAAGTTAGCTCCATTCATATTACCTCTGTTCCCAAAATCAATGTAGATACTTGAGTTGTTCACGTGTACATGTATTTTTAATTTAATATTTTGAATATGTAATACATTAAAGTTTAAATGATTGCATGTGACTCTTCCTTCATATCCTCTCCCCTAGTCACTTAGCTCTCTTCAGAGGCAAAGAATATTATTTTTAAGGGTATTTCAGAAATGCACATATAATTAGCTATAAACAAATACATACATATGTTCTCTCTTTGATTCTGTGTTTTGCTTTTATTTTTTCAATTAACATCTTATCCATAAAGATCTTTCCAAATCAAGGCATAAATACTTTCTCATTCTTTTGTAGGTCTGCCTACTTTTCCACTGTATAGAAGTATCATAACTCATTTAATCAGTACCCCATTGATAGTTATTTAATTTATTTCCATTCTTTTGCTATAGTATAATTAAATCTAGAGAGAAGAGGGCTTGTAACACGGTGATGAATTCCAAAACTTGGCCTTATGAGTGGATTGATGACAATGACCGCTCTATTGTCTCCTGATTGGAGTCTTCATCTTAGTTTGTCACCTTGTGATATTAAAAACAAACAGAAAATTCCATGAAGACCTTGGTTTTGGCATGTACCCCGCATTTTTGGAACTTTATGTTCTAAAGGGCCTCTAGAGGAAGACATGGGATAGTGGAGAGATGGAAAGGGAGCAGAGTGATATGATTAAAAATCTAATCAGCAGGCCAGGTGCAGGGGATCATGCCTGTAATCCCAGTACATTGGGAGGCCAAGGTGGGAGGATTGCTTGAGGCCAGGAGTTCAAGACCAGCAACACAGTGAGATCTCATATCTAAAACCTTTTTTAAAAGTTAGCTGGGCATGGTGGTGTGCACCTGTAGTCCTAGCTATTCAGGAGGCTGAAGCTGAAGGGTCCCTTGAGCTCATGATGTAGAGGCTGATTTTATATTACACAAAATAAGCTATGCTGCATTTTCAAAGGGCTGTTGAGAACTGTTTAGGGGAAATGCAGTTTGTCAAGTGTCTTTTCATGCTTAGGGCTTCACCATGTCAGCTAGCTCTGCTTTGCTGCTGTGGTGCTTTCTGTTCCAGAGGGTGAAATGGAGCTGTGCAGAACTGGCATCCTGAAAAAACTGTGATGTGGCCATGATAACTGGATTCTTAGGAATCTTAGAAAAACTCAGAGTAGCCTAAATCAGAGGTCCTCAACCCCCAGTCACTGACCAGTACCCTTCCATGGCCTGTTAAGAACCAGGCCACACAGCAGGAGGTGCGCGGCGGGCCAGCAAGCATTACAGTCTGAGCTCCGCCTCCTGTCAGATTCTCATAGGAGCGCAAACCCTATTGTGAACTGAGCGTGTGGGAGATTTTGTGCATTCCTTATGAGATTCTAATGCCTGCTGATCTAAGATGGAACGGTTTCATCCCAGAACCATCCCCTCCCACTTCCCCCACCCCATATCCGTGGAAAAATTGTCTTCCACAAAACCGATCCCTGGCACCAAAAAGAAATGGGGAACACTGGCCTAAATGACACAGTCACCACCTAAGATCCTAGGAGGCCACTGGGTTCTTCATTTATCCAGCACCACAGTGTACACCAATTGTTTCCAAATGCTAGCTCGTGCACCTGCTGCCTCAAAATCACCCCAGATCTTTTGTAGGGCCCCAACTTATCAGACTCGTGGAATCAGCCTCTCTGGAATCTAAAATAAGCTCGCTAGGTGACTCGGAAGCATCGTCAGGACTGGGAACTCTACCAAAGCAACAGTGCAGATAAACATGACTGCATTTAGAAACCAGGAAGCTGAGACCTTACAGACTCTATATATGGAAGACACCAAATGTTCTGAGCTCTACCAGCCTGATGCTCAAGCATGGAAAAGTCTTAGCATTCTCTCTGGCTTCAAAAGGTTCAAATGTGAGGCTGTGTCTCCTCCCAGCTTCTTGTTAGTCAGGTTTCTGACTGGAGCCCTGGATGAGACTCTGAAACACTGATGTATGAGGGATGTGGTAGGACAGTGCTGACCGAAGAACCAGCCTAAATCTCCTTCTTTGGCCTTATGATAACAGACGCAAGCCCTTTTGGGGAGCAATTGATGGTAGGGAGGATGTTAAATTAGACACTGGGGTTGGTTCAACTGGCTAGGAAACTGGTGTGAAGACGGGTACTAGGGTCTAGGGCTGGGCCATGGTGCTAATATGGGGTGGCCCTGCCCAAGGAAGAGCCACTGCTTTCTCAAGGAATTTGTACAGACTTAGGCCATTGGGTAGTAGTGGGAGACAGGAGGTATGGAGATTCAGGGAGAATTGTCTGGTCTTAAAGCTCAGAATCAATTTTAGGAGCTCTGCTTTCTCTGGGAGAAAATAGTTCTCTTCACTTGATCAAAGTGAGCTGAGGCTAAGGTAGGCCTGCCTCCAGACTGTAAATGGAGATGTTGGCCCTGGAAGTGGATCATCAAGGGTGGCCACCCTCTCCTAGACCTAACCTGCCCCTTCATAGAGGGAAGAGAAATTTTCCTACTTCTATGTAAATGCACTGAAGGTTTAATTTCCAAGCTCCAACTGGGATTCTAGAGAAGCAGGCGATAACACTTTGCTATTTTGGGATGTAGCTGTGCAAATAAATCTCCTTTTAAAAGTCAAAAGCAGTTTTTCAAAGTCCTAATAGTGTTCTGCATATAGTTGGTTGTCAATAAATGTATGGCAAATTAATGACAATAGGTCAATTCTCTCACCCTGAAAGTAAGTGATATCTACATATAAAAAGGTAGCCTCTCCTATGATGTGAGGCATGCTAATATCATGTATTTTCTAGTGTCTTGAATCAACACTAAACTACCTGCCAACAACGACTTGCAGTAATCTTTTGTGCTTTGAAAGCATGCTACTTCTGTGGAGGAATAAATGGATAAAAGATTCATATGAGCCCGGCACGGTGGCTCACACCTGTAATCCCAGCACTTTGGGAGGATGAGGTGGGTGGATCACCTGAGGTCGGGAGTTCGAGACCAGCCTGCCCAACATGGTGAAACCCTGTCTCTACTAAAATACAAAAAAAAAAAAAAATTAGCTGGGTGTGATGGCGAGCACCTGTAATCCCAGCTACTCTGGAGGCTGAGGCAGGAGAATCGCTTGAACCCAGGACGCAGAGAATGCAGTGAGCCGAGATCATGCCACTGCGCTCCAGCCTGGGTGACAAGAGCAAAACTCTATCTCAAAAAAAAACAAAAGATTCACATGAAAATGTCTTCATGGATTAGGGAATGTTAGATAAATACTTCAGAGAGAACAAAAGAACACTGCTCTGAACACTCTTTCCGTAAATATCAATCCTTGGTTAAACCCCACATAACAGGAAGCCACTGTTCCCCACAGCTCCATGTAGTCTGGGGCCAGATGAACCAAGGGTCCCAAGCAGAGGCCCGAGCAGACTCACAAGCTTTTGTCTTATTGAGTTGGAAATGAATGGGAACAGGATTCCGGGAGATGTGGAAGAGCGGGAGAAACGAGAAAAGACAAAGGCAGCCTGGAGGGAAGAGAGATCCTTCCGTGGGGAGAGAGAAGGATGTAGTATCTGCTCTAGGGAAGGGAGCTTTGAAGCGCTGGGGAGGGAGTAGGAGGTGGAGGGAGGGACAGATAGATTTTAGGGAGTTTTTGGTGTGATATCATTGCTTTCTCTGTCTCCACACAAAACCTGCAGTCTATCAGTCATCAGTGCTGTCGGAGTTGAATTTGTGTTTTCACTGGGAGAGTGAGAGATGTGTTTTCAATATGAGACCTCTAGGTAAAAAGAAGGGTAAGAGAAGAATTGGCCCAAGAAGATCGTTCCATTCAGAATATATTAGACATTACTATATGCTTATCCTTTTAACTCTAAAAGTGTTGTAAAATCAAAGAAAATAGAGAGACAAATATAATGAACACCCCTATATCCATCATGTAGGTGGAACAATTGCTAATTGTATTAGTCCATTTTCACACTGCTAATAAAGACAACCGAGACTGGCCAATTTACAAAGGAAAGAGGTTTAATGGAGAACTCACAGTTCCACGTGGCTGGGGAAGCCTCGCAATCATGACGGAAGGCAAGAAGGAGCAAGTCATATGGATGGCAGCGGCAAACAGAGAGTTTGTGCAGAGAAACTCCTGTTTTTAAAGCGTCAGATCTCGTGAGATCCATTCACTATCACAAGAACAGCACAGGAAGGAGCTGCCCCCATAATTCAATCATCTCCCACTGGGTCCCTCTCACCACACGTGGGAATTTTGGGAGCTACAAGAGGACATTTGGGTGGGGACACAGAGCCAAACCATATCGCTAATATTTTCCCATAATTGCTGTGGGTTTTTTGTTTTGTTTTGTTTTTGCTGAGTATTTAAAATTTTAATTGTATTAAAAGGCATATGAAATCTACCATCTTAACCATTTTTAAGTGTACAGCTCAGTGCTGTCATGTATACTTAAATTGCTGTGAAACTGATCTCTAGAATGCTCTCATCTTCCAAACTAAAATTCCACACCCATCTAACAACTTCCCTTTCTCCCCTTCCCACAGCTCATGGCAGCCACCTTTCTAATTTCTGCCTCTGATTTTGACTACTCTAGGTACCTCATATAAGGGTAATCATATGGCATTTGACATTTTGTGACTGGCTCATGTCACTTAGCATAGTATCCTCCAGGTCATTCCATATTGTAGCACGTGACAGAATTCCTTTCTTTTTAAGGCTAAATAATATTCCATTGTACATAGATACCACAGTGTGTTTATCTACTGATGGACATTTCGGTTGTTTCTACATTTTGGCTATGGTGAATACTGCTGCTATGAACATTGGTTTGCAAATACCTCTTTAAAATACTGATCTCAATTCTTTGATACCCAGAAGCAGACTTGCTGGATCCTATGGTAATTCTCTTATTAATGTTTTCAGGAACCTCCATATTATTTTCTGTAGTGGCTACACTATTGTACATTCCCACCAACAGTGCACAAGGGTTTGAATTTCTCCACATCCTCAATCCTTGTTATCTTCTGTTTTTTTTTTTTTTTTTTTTTTTTCTGTTATTTTCTATTATTTAGTTCAAGACATTTTTAATAGTGGCCACCTTAATGGATATAAGATAGTATTGTGTGGTTTTGATGTGTATTTCTCCAACAAGTAGTTGAATACCTTTTCATATGTGTGTTGGCCATTTTATATCTTTGGAGAAGTGTCTATTCAAATCCTTTACTTTTGCCAATATATTTTTTGATTACAAATATCCTAACATTTTATCATTAAGCACTTCAGTCTGCATCTTCAAAATAATCAATAACATTTTTTTCTCCATTACTCCAATGCCATTATCATGCCTAACAAAAAATTAACAGTAATTCTTCTTTTTGCTCTATGCCCAGGCTGGAGTGCAGTGGCATGACCATGGCTTGCTGCAGCCTTGACCTCTTGGGCTCAGGCAACATATTGTAGAGATGAGATCTCACTATGTTGCTGGTCTTGAACTCCTGGCCTTAAGCAATCCTCCCGCCTTGGCCTCCCAGCATGCTGGGATTGCAAGCATGAGCCACTGCACCTGGCCAGCTGATTATGTTTTTATTCATATCACTCTGCTCCCTTCCCATCTCTCCACTATCCCATATGGCTTCCTCTAGAGGCCCTTTAGAACATAAAGTTCCAAAAATGCAGGGTACATGCCAAAACCAAGGTCTTCATGGAATTTTGTTTGTTTTTAATGTCTCAAGGTGACACACTAAGACAAAGACTCCAATCAGGAGACAATAGAGTGGTCATTATTATCAATCCACTTATAAGGCCAAGTATTGGAATTCATCACTGTGTTACAAACCCTCTCCTCTCTAGATTTAATTATACAATAGTGAATGAATGGAAACATATATATCACATTTTCTTTATTCACTCATTGATTGGTGGCTATTTGGGCTGATTCCATACTTTTGCAATTGCAAATTGTGCTTCTACAAACATGCATGTCCAAGTATCTTTTTTGTGTAATGACTTCTTTTCCTCTGAGTAGATACCTAGCAGTGGGTTTACTGGATCAAATGGTAGATCTACTTTTAGTTTTTTAAGGAAGCTCCACACTGTTTTCCATAGTGGGTATACTAGTTCACATTCCCACCAACAGTGTAAAAGTGTTCCCTGTTCACTGCATCCATGCCAACATCTATTATTTTTCATTTTTTTATAATGGCCATTCTTGCAGGAGTGAGATGGTATTGCATTGTGGTTTTGATTTGCATTACCTGATAATTAATGATGTTGAGCATTTTTCCATATGATTCTTGGCCATTTGTATATCTTCTTTTCAGAATTGTCTATTCTGAAACAATTGCCCTTAGCCTATTGTTGACAGGATTGTTTGTTTTGTTTTGTTTTGTTTTTTCCTGCTGATTTGTTTGAGTTTTTTGTAGATTCTGGATATTAGTCCTTTGTCAGATGTATAGATTGTGAAAATTTTCTCCCCTCTATGGGTTGTCTGTAAATTCTGCTGATTATTTCTTTTGCTGTTCAGAAGCTTTTTAGTTCAAGTCCCAGCTATTTATCTTTGTTTTTGTTGCATTTGCTTTTGGATTCTTGGTCATGAAGTCTTTGCCTAAGTCAATGTCTAGAATTTTTCCAATGTTATCTTCTAGAATCTTTATGGTTTCAGGTCTTAGATTTAAGTCTTTGATCCATCTTGAGTTAATTTTTGTATAGGGTGAGAGATAAGGATCTAGTTTTATTCTTCTACACGTGGCTTGCCAATTTCCCAGCACCATTTGTTGAATAGGGTGTCTTTCCTCCACTTTTAAATGTTTTTGTTTGCTTTGTTGAAAATCAGTTGGCTGTAAGTATTTGGCTTTATTTCTGGGTTCTCTATTCTGTTCCATCGGTCTATGTGACTATTTTTATACCATTACCATGCTGTTTTGGTGACAATAGCCTTATAGTATAGGTTGAAGTTGGGTAATGTGATACCTCCAGATTTGTTCTTTTTGCTTTGTCTTGCTTTAGCTATGCAAGCTCTTTTTTGGTTCCATATTAACTTTATGATTGTTTTATCTAGTTCTATGAATAATGATGGTGATATTTTGATGAGAATTGCATTGTATTTGTTTGCTTTTGGCAGTATGGTCATTTTCACAATACTGATTCTACTCATCCATGAGCATGGGATGTGTTTCCATTTGTTTGGGTCATCTATGATTTCTTTCAGTAGCATTTTGTAATTTTCCTTGTAGAGATCTTTCATGTCCTTTGTTAGATACATTCCCTAAGTATTTTATTTTGTTGCAGCTATTGTGAAAGGGGTTGAGTTCTTCATTTGATTCTAAGTTTGATTGCTGTTGGTGTTGTGAAAGGAAATTAAATCTTGGGACTCCAAATTCATTAAGCTGGAAAGGGATAAGTCAAAGTCAGAACTGGGTCACGCAAACCTGCCTCCCATTTTGGTTCCTAAATAAGATGGCTACAAGAAGAAAAGCTACATGCCTCCCCCGTATTTTGTCCAAAAGGAAATTCCTAGTGAGCTGCAAGATTTTTTAATGTGTTTCTGTTAAAATTTCACCATGGCAATGTCAACTGATAGCTTATCTTTACAGGTGCAGTCACCTCTTGCCCACCAGACATAAATGCATATCTGATTGTTCCTCTACTGCATTTTTGTCTATGTTATCTTATGTAAAATGCAGATTCCCTGCATTTTTCCTCTGCCCCATTTGTCTATGTCACCTTATGTAAGAAATTCAGATTCACTGAGCCAGACAAAGGCATGAATGACTATTTTTCTCTAGCCCTCCCCTTACATGAGAATTGTGTGCTTCTCAGTATCCCACCCTTTCTCCTTTTAAATTTGGAGCCCTCAAAATCAACTTCAGAAAAAGGCATAGACCTATCTTCCAGGTGCTCAAAGTCAGCTTTGACAAGTAAACCTACAATGATTAAGACTTCTCTCATCATTTTTCTTGATTGACAAAATCTATGCCAACCATAATTAAAACTGCTGAAATAAAGTTTAAAAACTTAATCCTGGAAAGTAGAATTCTTAGCAATATATACTGGTTTAGCAAAGACCAAATTTACTCTTAAAACTTATATCAACTT